>NW_006921773.1:2064518-2067810 GCF_000298275.1 Orycteropus afer afer | reverse complement strand
GAAATCAGGGTGTTGGCTGCTGGAGAAGGTGTTCTCTCTCAGTAGGCTCCGTGGGAAGGTCTTTGTCTCTGTTCAGCTTGTTTCTTGGCTCCTAGGTAATCTTCATGTTGCATGTCATCTATCTTCCCCCATCACTGTTTGCTTCTTTGTTCCTAATCAGCTTGCTTTATTTCTCAAGAGACTGACTTAAAGCATACCCTATACTACTGCTTCCTCATTAGCAAAACAAAGAAAACCCATCCTCAAATGGGATGATAACCAAAGATATAGGGATTAAAATTTATAATACATGATTTTAAGGGACATAATTCAATTTGCAACATTTACAGAGGACTTCCTATGCATTTTTCTGGAAAGCCGTTCACATACATTATCTCCTTTGAATCTTATAACAAGCTTAGTTGGAAAGTGTTGTCATTTCCCATTTAAAAATGTGAAGTTGAGGTTTAGCTGTAACTTGCCTAAAAGTAAAGAAGAGACGCTAAAAGCAGACAGTACTGTGCTTCATAATAATCTTTGATATTCAAATAAATTCTTTGATATTCTAATAAATTGGAAGGAAGATTGGGCAATCTCCTTCTGTAGTGATAACACCTCAGAACCTAAGGAGGGGGAACTGTGAATAGGACCCTACTCGACAGCAGTGAGTTTGTTTTTTGGTAATCAAATAAATTAACTGTTAGTTGTAACTGTTGCAAATAATTTTCAGCCATATTTTGCTTAAAATATAGTAAGATTGTAGAGCACTGAAAATAGACATTTGTTATATAAAAATTAGAAAATATTGAGTGGCAGAAAAAGCTTTATTTCTTTAATTATACTAATGGTTTTATGTATATTATTAAACAGTTATGCGTATCTGCTAATATTTTTTTTAATAACACTGCATTTTACCCATCAGTCTTTGTAAATAACACTTCTATGATATCATTTTACATTTCTGTTTGACAGATTATTTAGTGTTTTATAATTTAATCAAGCCGTTACTATTTCATAGAGATTGTTTTCAACTTCATAATAAAAACAGGAACATAACAAACACTATTCCAGATAAAGGATTTTATTTTGCGTAGTTAATAACAACAATATACCATGTGGTTGTTGTAAGTTGCTGTCGAGTTGACTCTAACTCACAGCGATCTATTTGTTATGGAGCAGAACTCCTCCATGCAGTTTTCTTCACTGTAATTTTTAGGATTCAGGTCTCTAGGCCTTTCTCCCACAGAGCTGCTAAGGAGGTTCAATCAGTCAACTTTTAGGTTAGCAGTGGAGTGCAAACTATTTGTGTCATCTGGGGATCTTTTATCATGCCATGCATGCTATATATTCTAGATAGTTTACATTTAATCTGCTCAGGAACCTGAACAAAAGGTTCTATTATTTATCATTTGTATCTTTCAAATATGAAAACTAAATCACAAAGATTCCCCATATCACCACAGATAAATGATCTTACAGGATAGTTTTAATTAAAAAATATTCTTATCATATAATATTAAGTGTAAAAAGCAGTTTGAAAAATCACAAACCAAACTCATCACCGTCGAGTGAGATCCAACTCATAGACACCTCTCCTTGGGTTTCTGAGGAGGTATCACTACTGCAGTGGATTGCCCAACCTTTCTTTCAAGGAGTGACTGGTGGGTTTGAACTGTCAGTCTTCTGGTTAGCAGTCAAATGTCTTAGGCATTACTCTACAAAAGCTTCCTAGAAAAGTCACAAGTACAGTATAATCTTATTCATAGAAAGTTAATGCAGATTTATGTATAAAAGGTATAAAAAGCTATAAATCAAGATTTGTTAGGATGGTCTTCATTTTCTTAATCAATATTTGAGCATAAATTGCATTTGTACTGTTATAGTTATTTTTTAAAAAGTCGTGATTTATGAGGGTTTTTTTTTTTTAGTGAACATCATGTTGTTGTTGTTATATGCCATCAAGTCAGACCCGACTCATAGCAACCCCTCCTTGGGTTTCTGAGGCAGTATCACTACGGAAGTAGATTGCCCCGTCTTCCTTCTGAGGAGTGGTGGTAGGTTTGAACCGCCAACCTTCTGGTTAACAGTCAAGTGCCTTAGCCACTATGCTACCAGAGCTCTCAGTGAACATCATAGCACTACAAAATATAAACCAATCAAAATGTTCCTAGAATATAAGTAGAGTTATATTTATAGATTCATTCAATTACAACTTTTTCAGTGTTTGAAGATTCAGGAAAACCAGATAAATGCATAAATGCTTTGAATATTATAAATAAGCATGATCTAAAATGTGTGAGAATTTTATTCTTACAATTATAATATAAATTTACTGGCATTCTAAAGGAATTATCTTGAACCAAAGATGATGTTATGTTAAATTGAAAATGATTTAGAGATCACAAGGGAATTTTAGTTGTTTTTTTCTTTTTACACTTTTTTTTTTTCTTTTTACAATTTTATTCTTGTTCTTACTATGTGCGAAAAGGACAAGGAGGCCACATGTTCTGACCTCCACTAACCCCACAAAAGAAAGACAGAGTCACCATCAATAACCCAAGGCCTATTTCTGCAAGGCCAGACATGCTGCCCCCTTCCAGCCCTTTCACCAACTCTTCCTCTCAAAGCACGCACCACCTCTCTCCTGGGTTTGATAATTCACTGCAGTGGCCACACAGAACTCATAGATTACGAGGTTTATCAGGGAAGCACCAGGCTACAATTCAAGTTCAGGAAGAACGCTCCGTCTCTCTCCCAGCCCACTTTCCCTCAGCCAACAATCTCTCACAGTGTCTCCCCCAGCAATGTGTGTCCCTTGGTGTCTCACTCAGCAATGCATGTCTCTTGCATCTCTTTCCTAGCAGTGTGTGTCTCAGGAGTGTGTGTCTCTTTCAGCAGCACGTCTTCCTCAGCCAGCAATCAGAGAGAATTCTGCCTCTAGGAGGTCTCTTTTTGAGCCCGGCAGAGTAGCCAAACTAACCAATCATAACATCAGAATCCTAAACACCCAAGAGAGAGTGGGAACCTCCCAGAACATTGTTTAGTGCCACTCTCAACAGAAATAATCCAGGTGGACAACTTTAGCAATCAGGAGCTCCTCAGTTGCTCATGGCAAACTCCACCTTGGAGTTTACAAAGACTTATGAGTCTAAAAGCCACACTAAATAATTTACTACACTGCACTATGTAACAGTGCCTCTTTCTCAAGAGTTCTCCCTTCCATTCTAGAACTCTCATCAAAGAAAAGGCGCTTGACCTAAAACCTCACTTGACTGTATTGAAATTACTTTAACATCTACTCAATGTTCTCACT
>NW_006921773.1:2063572-2064233 GCF_000298275.1 Orycteropus afer afer | reverse complement strand
TTTTCATCTTCATATTTTAGAATTTTAAGTTGAGATTTAAGATGGATAATTAAAATTGTACCTAGTGACTTAAAAGGAGCTCTGGTGGCATAGTTCCTAAGATATTTCACTGTTAACCAGAAAGCTGGTGGTTCAAAGCCATCAGCCACTTCTTGGAAGGAAAATTGGGCAATCTACTTCCATAGAGGTACCACCTCGGAAATCCAAAGAGGGATCACTGTGAGTCCAATCGACTCGACGGCAATGAGTGAGTGACTTAAAAATATCTGGTAATGCTAACAAAATAAAATTCACTTACATAATTTTCATACTATTTTGATGTAAGTGAATAGTATTCAGTAGCAACATCTTATGTTAATTGACACAATCACAGTCTAGAGGAAGTTGATATACACATGAATGAGCAGGTTAGTTGTACATCATTAGAAAGATTTATGTCACATCTGCTTAACTCTGAGAACTGTACACTTTTACAAAACATGATATACTATTGAGAAATATATGAGGAAAATGTCTACATGGAATGAAATAGATTTAAAATTAATTAAGAAAAGAAGAGCCATGTGTATCTATATCATTAAGACTCCAATAATGAGGAATGATCAAAAGACAAAACAAACTATGCAAGCTTGAGGGCAGTGGTTTTTTTTTTTTTTTTTTT
>NW_006921773.1:2060689-2063472 GCF_000298275.1 Orycteropus afer afer | reverse complement strand
TTTCAGATGGTTTTCTAAATAGTAATTTTATCCTGCTTTTTTTTTTTTTTTTAATAAGATTTTTTTTTTTGTTCCTTTTTTCTCAAGTTTATTCTGTTTTATTTAAAATAAAAGATATTGTGCTTTGGGTACAAATTTACATAGCAAACTTGTTTTACATTCAACAGTTCATGCACATCTGATTTCAAGGCCTAGATTAATGACCCCAAATGTAAAAAACTTTCCTCTCCTCTTCCCACTGTGACCACCTCCTCCCTCTGTCCTTATCATCCATGTATTCCTGTCTGTCCAGCTTTCCTTCTGTGTGAGTGTTACCCTTCTGGTGTCTCATGGCTGATTGATCCAAGGGGTGCATCTCCCTAAAGTAGGTGGGTGTGTCAACCTGGGGTAGGTGTTCTGTAGATACGTCTTTCTACTGTTGGGCTGAGAGCCAATCTGTATAAGTGAGTCCATTTCAAAGTCATAATCTCAGGCCTAGGAATGGCTACCCGTCTCTTTCCAACCAGCAATTCTGGTCATTTTTGTGTTTTTGAATTTTGTTCCACATTTTTCCTCCCATTCTATCCAGGAGCTTCAGATTTAATCCTTTTCTGAATGGTTGGCATTGGTGGCTGGCCACCATTTACTTCTTGTCTTGGGTTATGGAGGCTTAGGTCCTCATGGTACTTCTTATCTTTGGACTAATTTTTACCCAAGAGGAAACTGATAGTTACATCTAAATGGCTGCTCCAAAGCTTTTAAGACCCCAGTTGCTATTCACCAAATTAGGTGGTTGAACAAAACTTTTATGAACAATGTGTGCTAATTGAGCACAATATCCCCTGACATATGGTCCTGAGGCCCCAGGCCTGATGATTCTCTCTCACAAGATGTTTGGTTGTCTCTGAGAAGTTGCTCCAACCCTGTCTTTTGTTGCTTCTGTAATGTATGTGGCTAAATTTGTAGCACAAGTACATATATAAGATTATCTACACCTGAATCTATCCTTGGTCTAAGGTATATTCTTGTTCTTTTATCCTGTTTTTATGTATTTTTATAGTTGAATTTGGGCATTAAAATTCTATTAAATTCTATAGTTTATAAATTACAAAATATACATAGGTTAGAGAACAACCTAAACTTTTCTTTCATATATATGATACTTGTCACTGTTTGATTTTTAGTTGTGTTTCTTTATTATTATATTAATCTATCCAGTAATCCAAATTTCAGGATTTCATGCATTCATTAGCAAATGTGATGTAGCTCTTTTTTGCTATATGGCTTATAATGTCTATGATTGTTTTAAAATGTAATTATTCCATGTCTCATACATACATTACAGTTATTTATATATGAATATATGTGTTTGCATATTTAACATTTTGACTGATTTGCTTGTGTATGAAGAACAGAATTAAAACAAAAGAACAATTAAAATGAAATATTGTGTGTGACATAGAATGCTTAACATATTATTAGTAAAGTGCAATTTAAATTCAGGTTAAAAGGATACAAATGGTAAGAAGTAATATTAAAAGAAAGTTGAAAGACACTAAGCCAAAAATGCCAGTACTTACAGCTATGTAGTTGATTCCAACTCAGAGAGACCATATGGAACAGTGTAGAACTGCCCCATATAGTTTCCAAGCCTATAGTCTTTACAGAGCAGAGTGTCTCATCTTCTCCTGCCAAATGCCTGGTGGTTTCAAACTGCTAACCTTTCAGTCAGTAGCTGAGCACTTTAACCATTGTACCATCAGGGCTCCTTGAGAGACACTAATACTTCCTTTTTCCATTTTTAGTTCTAGTCCCCAGAGATAATCATTTGACATTTTTCCATTTTGATTATAATGTTGAGTACTACTGTCATTCTAAATAATAAATTTATACATGAACTCCTTGTTTTCAGCTTCAAATAGTATCATCTGAATATTGTCTTCTAATATGAGAATTTAATTCATGTTTCTTTGCTACTCCCTTTTTTCTTATGAGTTTTGTAGATAGGTATTTCTTTGTTTATCATTTTTAATCACACGGTTAAATATCTGTTTATTCTTCTATCATCTTCAGACATGCTCTCTTAATCTACACAACGTAAGTTTTCTGCCCACATTTCTCCTATCATCCACATTTCCTGAAAACTATCATCATAGTAATGTATTTACATTGACAAGTATTGAAAAAAGACAAACTTGTTGTCTTAAGCCAAACTATTTTCTTTTGTAGCATTCACTATCAAATTATACTTTATTGAGGCACTTGAGGGTATATTAAGCACATCCTAGATCTCCACAGAATGCACTGACTGTGACTCAGAAAACACTAACCATAAACTCAAAGGCACAAAATAATCAGCCTAGAATCTCTTGGCATAGATAATATAAATTGCTAAACAATCAAACAAAAATACAAATAAATAAGAGAGAAGAAACTAAACCCAAGTAATATTCATACCATATGGAAGGAAAAGAGTGATGTGAGTTAGAAATGAAAGAATAGAAATAAGTATGCATTATAGTGATTTTTTTGGCAACCATTTCTAATAGAGAGAGGTAGAAGATGGGGTGCAGTTTAAACAATGCATTAGAATAGTAATGTTTACTGAAACACAAAAAGAGCAGGCCTTCCTAGCAGGGCAGAGAGACAAATGTCTGGGTTTTTTTTTTACCTTTGCCTTTGGACCTTGGGAACGTGAAAACAAGAGAAATAAATTCCATCAACTTTTTAAGCTATGTAACAAAACCATCAAATGCTGTTTTTTGTTCTTGCAAAATGTCTACAAAATAAGGTAGAGATAGGAG
>NW_006921773.1:2048218-2060589 GCF_000298275.1 Orycteropus afer afer | reverse complement strand
TAGTGATACCACCTTGGAAACCCAAGGAGGGGTTTCTATGAGTCAGATTTGACTTGATCGCAGTGAGTTTTTTTTTTTTTTGGTTTTATGGTCAGAATAAAACAGCTCACAAAAGACCTCCTTGTCAGTAATCCCTCTGATAAAATGGTGCATAATTGACACAATTTAGTGGAAGAGATTCAAAGCCCACAGAGGTACTCTACATCGGAAAGAAAAAGTCTGGATGTCTGGTCAGCTGGAAGAGTTTTTACTTAGTAGGAAAGCTAGCTCATGGGGATGCTAGCTACTGCACTGAGCAGAATGCCCGCAATGGAATCTTTCACAGGATAGGAACTTTCATAATAAACAAAATGTTGACAACACAATCAATATTCCAAGATAGCAGAAAGCTGAAATAAGTCATGCTATACCTGTATCAAGGAAGTTTATGAAGTTATTCAAATAATGCTGTAGATTAGGTATTGACAATTTCCACCCACCATTTTTGTAAATAAAGTTTTACTGGCACAGAATCACTTTTATTTTTTACATATTGTGTATAGCTTCATTGTGATAAAGTGACAGAACTGAGTTGTTGTGATAGACTGCTGGCCTGCCAAGCCTAAAATATTTGTCATCTGCCCCTTACAGAAAAGTTTTCTTACCCTTGGTAAGAAAAATGTATACTTATTGACACACAAAGTTTTTCATGATATGGAGACATACTATGTATGTTAAATTATACATTGGTAGCTAAATAAAGTTTACATTTGTATGTGTGCTTTGTTATGTGTTGATTCAAAAGATATACCCTATAAGATTAGTGATGACTATCTCTATTAATATTAACAGTTTTACCAATATTATTTACATTATACATTTTTCTATAAAGACAATATAGTACTTGTATAACAAATAAAAAATGTTCTAAAATAGAAAATGAGCAAATTCACTGAGGCTGGTATTATCATTAATTATACAACCACTGGTTTTAACAGCTGAATTTTCAGAAAAGGAAAATGGGCCTTTCTAGTGTTTCAGTGGAGTGGAGATTGCCAGCCTCAGGGACTCTGTGGGCCTCATTCCAGTGCAGGGCAGCTAACAAATTATTTCAAGGTTCTATGAGCTTGATAGTTGTCTGGAAGGGGGACAACTGTTCATTTTCAACTGTGGTTTCATAGCATGGAAAGACTGGTGTTTTCATCTGTGCTCCTTCAACTGAGCACAGAACATCTGTCACAAAACCATGGTCTGATATGGCAGCAGAGGCTTCTCTGGATCTAAGAATCAGGCATCAGCTACAGCAGAAGAATCAGACAATTACCCACCAATATGTTGCTATCTATACCAGACCTTGATTAATTTCTTTTTTGTGAGACTACAGCATTGGGAAGAATAATTATGGCAATATACTGTTTTGCAATTTGTACCTGTAAATGCATATGTGTGTGTGTCTGTATTACATAATGTGTATATATACAGGTGAATATATTATGTATGCGTGTGTTTATTCTGAAGTACGTAAATCACAAATATATATGAACATATTTATTTTTAATTGGACTTATCCTATTATTTGACCTAAAATGGATTCTTAATCTTAAAGTGGAGATGGGGAAATACATTTAAAAATATTAAGCTCTTCTTATAATTCATTTCAGCATAAATTTAAGCCTTGAACTACAAAGTTAGCTTTTCATTACATTAGCTTGTACACATTTGCAAATATTGCTACAGAATATTCCAAAATTATGTGATGGCACAATGTTTTACTGGAAGGAAAAAAATTAGTCAGGACAGTTGAATGCAAACACTTCTGTAAAACATTTCCATAGATCAATAAATTAGAGCACAAGGTAGAAAATCAATGAATATAAAAGGTCTGGGCTTTTTTTCATGTTCTCTGTATGTCATTTTGTATTTAAAATCCTCTTACTTTCTACTAGAAGCTCTAGTAGATTAGTGCCTAAGGCATTTGACTGCTAACCAGAAGGCTGGCAGTTCAAACCCACCAACCACTCTCTGAAAGGAAAATTGGGCAATCTACTTCCATTGTGATAGTACCTCAGAAACCAAAGAAGGGGTCACTGTGCATTGGATCTGACTTGACAGCAGTGAGTTGGGTTTTTGGTTTTTAATTTTCTGCTGGCTTCAGAGTGGAATATAGGTGACATCAAGGGCTTCTTGTTGTTGTTAGATGGTGTCAAGTTGGCTCCAATGGATACCATAATAGAACTAAACACTGTCTATTCCTGTGCCAAGCTCACAATCATTGGTATGCCTGAGACCATCTTCACAGCCATTGTGTCAATCCATCTCATTGAGAGTCTTCAATTTTTTTGCTTTCTACTTTACCAAGCATGATATTCTTCTCCAGTAACCAGTTTCTTCTGAAAACATGACCAAAACAGGTGAGATGAAGTCTGGCCATTCTTGTTTCTAAGAATGCTGGCTGCACTTCTTCCAGGGCACCTTTCTTGGTTCTTCTGGTAGTTCATAGTATTTTCAGTATTTTTGACCAACATCACAATTCAAGACATTGATTCTTCTTTGATCTTCCTTATTCATTGTCCAACTTTCACATGCATATGAGATGATTGAAAATACCAGGCTTGGGTCAGATGCACCTTAGTTTTCAAAGTTACATCTTTATGCTTTAACACTTTGAAGTAGTCTTTTGCAGCACATTTGCCTAGTTCAATATGATATCTGATTTCTTGACTGCTACTTCAATGAAGGTTGATTGGGGATCCAAGTAAAATGAAATCTTTGACAACTTCAATCTTTTCTCCCTTTATCATGCTAGTACTTATTGGTCCAGTTGTGAGGATTTTTTTTTTCTTTATGTTGAGATGCAATCCAAACTGGAAATTGTCATTTTTGATCGTCATCAGCAAGTGCTTCAAATCATCTTCACTTTTAGTAACAAGATTGTGTTATTTACACATTACAGGTTTTTAATGAATCTTCCTGCAATCCTGATGCCACATTCTTCTTCATATAGTTCAAATTCTTGGATTATTTGCTTAGCATACAGTTTGAATAAGTATAGTGAAAGGACACAATCCTGACACTTACTACTTTTCCTGATTTTAGACCATGCAGTATCCTATTGTACTATGCACTGCCTCTTGATCTATGTAAGGGTTCCTCCTGAGCACAATTAGATGTTCTAGAATTCCAGTTCTTCATAATATTACCCATAATTTGTTGTGATCCACACAGTCAAATGTATTTGTATAGTCAATAAAATACGAGTAAACATCTTTCTGGTATTCTTTGCTTTCAGCCAACATCTGTCTGACACAAGCAATGTTATCCCTCATTCCATGCCCTCTTCTGAATCCAGCTTGACTTTCAGGCAGTTTCCTGTAAATATACTGTTGCAACTCTTTTTTAATTATCTTCAGTAAAATTTTACTTGTATGTGATATAAATGACATTGTTTAATAATTTCCACATTCTGCTGGATTAACTTTCTTTGGAATAAGCACAAATACGTATCTCTTCTAGTAAGTTGGCCACATAGCTGTCCTCTAAATTTATTGGCATAAATGAGTAAACATCTCCAACTCTGTATCCATTTTTTGAAACATCTCTATGGATATTCCATCAATTTCTGGAGCCTTGTTTTTTGCCAATTACTTCAGTGCAGCTTGGACTTCTTCCTTCAGTACCAGTTGTTCTTGATCATAGGCTGCTGCTTCCTGAAATAGTTGAACATCAATTAATTCTTTTTGGCACAGTGACTCTGTATAGTCGTTCCGTATTCTTTTGATACTTCTTGCATTGTTCGATGTTTTGCCCATATAATTTTTCAATATTGCAATTTGAGGCTTGAATTTTTCTTCAGTTCTTTCAGCTTGAGAAAAGCTGAGTGTGCTCAGAATTCCCTTTTAGTTTTCTAACTCTAGGTCTCTGCACATTTCATTATAATTCTTTTCTTTGCTTTCTCAAGCCACCCTTTGAAAACCTGTTCAAATCTTTTATTTCAACATTTACTTCCTTCACTTTAGCTACTCTACATTCAAGGGCAAGTTTCAGAATCTCTTCTGACATCCATTTTTGTCTTTTCTTCCTTTCCTGTTTTTTAATGATTTTTTGCTTTCTTCATGTATAATGTTCTTGATGTCATCCCACAACTCATCTGGTCTTTCATCATTAGTGTTCAGTGCATCAAATTTATTCTTGAGATTGTTTCTGAGTTCAGGTGGGATATAATCAAGGTAGTATTTTGGCTTTGATGGACTTGTTTTAGTTTCCTTCAGCTTTAACTTGAAAAATGCATAAGAGTAATTGACACAGACCACTCCTGGTCTTGTTTTAGCTGATGATACTGAGCTTCCTCATCACCTCTTTCAAGAGTGTGGCCAATTTGATTCTGTGTATTCAATCTGGTGGGGTCCATGAATATATTTGTCCTTCATCTTGTAAAAGTTGTATTTGCAATTAATAAGTCATTGATCTTGCAAAATTGTAATATCTATTCTATTACCTCTGTTGCCATTCTTATCACTAAGGCCATATTTTCCAACTACTGATCCTTCTCTGTTCCTAATTTCTCATTCTAGTCACCAATAATTATCAATGCATCTTGATTGTATATTTGGTCAATTTTAGATTGCAAAAGTTGGTAAAAATCTTCAATGTTTTCAACTTTGGTTTAGTGGTTGGTGTGTGTATTTTAATAATACTAGTTTTGATTGGTCTTCCTTGTACACATATGGATATTATACTATCACTGACAGCACTGTGCTTTAGGATAAATCTTGAAATTATCTTTTTGATGATGAATAGAATGCCACTCCTCTTCAAGTTGTTATTCCTGATATAGTAGATCATACGATTGTCTGATCCAAAATGACAAAAACCAGTCCCTTTCAGCTCACTAATGCCTCAGACATTGATTTTTATATGTTCTACTTTATTTTTGACAACTTAAAATTTTTCTAGATTCATACTTTGTGCATTCCATGTTCTGATTGTTAATGGATGTTTGCAGGTGTTTCTTCCCATGTTGAGTCATGCCCCATCAGCAACTAAAGGGCTTTACGCCATATATGTCATTAAGGCTGACTCTACTTTGAGGAGGTAGCTGTTCTGCAATCATACTTTGAGTGCCTTCAGACCTGAAAGGCTCATCTTCTGACACTATATCAGCCAATATTTCACTGATATTCATAACATTTTTCTAGTAATATACCATATAGTGTTTCACCACTACTCATAAGAATTTCACTAGCCAATTATTTGAGAAGTGGATAGCCCCATTCTTCTTCAGAGTCTGTCTTAGTCTAGAAGCTCCACTGAAACCTGTTCACCATGGGTGACTCTGCTGGTATGTGAAATACCAATGATATAACTTTCAGTCTTACAGCAGCACACAAACTACAACTGTATGACAAACTGCCAAGCAAGTGGTAGGATTGGGGGCTTAGGATGAATAATAGAATTTGTGATATTTAAGTAGTATGTGTTGACTTGTAAGAAAGGAGATTGCTGAAGTCAAGAGAATAATCTGTAGATTCATTTGAAAATCAGTGTTATATATATTGAATTATTTTACAAATATAGTTTATTCTCATATCCCAAATTTGGACAGTTATCAGTATCACAAACAATTGCATTAAATTTATCACTAATTGGCTCAGATTAACTGCTTTGTGTATGTGTGGAGGACAGAGATATTAAAGATTTATCAGCTGGAAAAAAAAAAAAAAAAGAATAACCATTTGAATACTGGTGGTATCATATTTGCATCACTTTTTGGGATGTGTTTGTTATCAAGTCTCAGCTGTGTCTTAATGTACTCACAAGTTTAAGGTTACAAACTATGAGCAATATATGTAAAAGCCATTTAAATTGCCATAGAGCTAGTACAAGGAGATCACATCCCACTTTGATGTGAGCTATTGTCCTTACTGCCTATAATTGTTAGACAACCTGTCAGAGACTGTATTGTGCAGTGAAGGACATAGAATGTGATTTTGTCATTAGTTAATATATCACAAAGGCAATGAATATGAATACCTTTTTAAAAGACCCATAACTTTTGACTTGACAATTCCACTAAAAGTAATTTATCATACATTAATAATCAGAAAAATACAGATATGAAGATGATATTGAAAAAAATGGAACCTAATTATTTATTTATATATGTACATATATATACATATATATACACATATGTACATGTATGTGTGTGTACTTGTGTGTATATATGCACATATATGTGCATGTGTGTGTGCTTGAAGTTCCTGACTCATGGTTACCCCACATACAACTGAATGAAATGCTTATCAGTTCTATACCATCCCTGTCATCTGTTGCAAACTGGACAATGTTCTGCTTTGATTTGCAGGGTTTTCACTGGCTGATTTTTTAAAGTACATAGCCAGAATTTTCATCCTAATTTGTGTTAGTCTTGTAGGTCTGCTGACCCATTCTGCAGCATTGCAACATTCAAACTTCTACTGACAGATGGATGATGGCTGCACATGAAGGGCATTCGTTGGAAATTTAACAGGTCTCTTGTGTAGAAGGAAAGAATTCTACCACTGACTTATATAGCTCAATTATCTGGAGTTAGATATAAATTTTATGGTATACACATAGGTACAATTAGTAATAGACAGATACTAAGAAACATATGTAGATATAGTCAAAATCAAATGGCTAAATTTCAATAAAATATACATTTCAAAATGATGTGATCAAATATATAAACACATATGTAGATACAAATATTTTGACATAATCATACTTTTAAAATAATACATATTTCTTAGTAATAATGGTTTTATAAATATATTTTTACACCTGAATGTGTGCAAGGTTATTATTTTATTTTGAAAAAATAAAATAGATAATTTTGTTGTTGTTGTTATGTGCTGTCTAGTCAGACCTGACTCATAGTGACCCCTCCTTGAGTTTCTGAGGCAGTATCACTACTGAAGTAGATTGCCCCATCTTCCTTCCGAGGAGTGGCTGGTGGGTTTGAACCGCTAACCTTCTGGTTAGCAGCCAAGTGCCTTAGACACTATGCTACCAGAGCTATTTTAACCATACTATTTAAGCATATCACTTTGTACAATTTTCAGAAAGCACAACTAGCATCTTTTTCACTTTAAATTTAAGGTATTATATGAAAAAGTCATCTTGCCAAGTTTTAGTAGCATAACAAAGCAATGATTTTAAGAGCTCAGCAGTAACATATGGATATGCAATGAAAATTTTAAAGCATAAATTGACTTTTAGGACTGTGCCTGTTGAATATTAAATACCTGAAATTGCTAGTGCCTAGAGCATTTCATTTAACATGATATAAATAAACTTTGGGATTATTTTAGGGCATTAGTTTTAATCAATGGACAAGGTTGAAAACAAAGTTTACTACAAAATTTTTGTTTTATAATAAATTATTTTTTGCTACTATTTGTATTGAAATTTTGTATAAAAATGCTAAAGTTAGAAAAATAGTACCAGACTGGATTTATATTTGTAACATATATCTGTATCTATATCTAGGAGCTCTCGTGGTGTAGTGGGTAAGGCATTTGGTTGCTAACTAGAAGTTTGGCAGTTCAACCCACCAGCACCTCCGTGGGAAGAAGATTAGACAATCTACTTCTAGAAAGATTTATAGCTTTGAAAAACCAGCAGGGTCCCTGTGAGTCAAATGACTCAATGGCAGTGGGATTTTTTGCATTTATGTGTATATATAGACAGAGAGAGAGAGAGGAAGAGAGAGAGAAACAAGGGTAAATAAAATAGGCTAATTGATGCATAAGTCAACAAAGAAAATCAGAAAACTTATGTTATTTTGGTGTTAAATTAAGTACTTTTGAGTTTAAAAATAATAACCACCAATAGCGGAGCTCTATGCTTATATTTTCAATCTTAACTTCCATCGACCAACTTTCTCAAACAGACTGTTGTGCATTAAAAATGTTCTCTCCTGGGAGCACTTTGTTACTGCTTGGTTGTTCTGTGCTGTCATGATTTGTGAATTGCTCTGTCCTTCAATAAATCTTTTTTGCTTTTACTTTTTTAAAATATTCTCTCCTCCTTACATATATATAATTTCTAGTAAAAAAAAAATAATAATAATGAACAATGAATAAATGAATAGGTTGTTTAATTAAGATTCTGCATAATTTTTAGTATATCATAAACAGATATATATATATATATTTTAAAAAATAAGTACACTGTGTTGTTTTATGGAGGGGCAGAGTTAGAAAAGCATTCATTCATATCCTGGCCTCACTATAAAATAACTTTATAATTGCAGATAAGGTAGTTAAACAATCTGAGTCTCAGGTACTTTAATAATGTGTAAATGGATATCAAAATAAAAATTCCACAAATTACAGTAATGCACATATATGATAATAAGGAGATTTAGAGAAAGACTGAACATAATGCCTGCTACTTGCTCAAGAAGTAGTAGTTGTTTTGGTATTAACAGGATTATTTGTTTTTCTAGAATAAGTGAATATAAGCTCATAGACAATGTAATAAATCAGGGAAACAAAAGCTATTCCACTCTAGTTTTTCAGTCTGACTTCAAAGATTTCTAACTCTGAAGTATTTATTTCAAATATGTCATTCAGCCTTTTTTATTTTTCTTCCCTGTGCACCCTCGATCATGTTATGAATAAAAGTTCTTTCATTAAAGTAGTCTAGAAGAAGAGCCATTTGGTGTTAAATTCTAAATTGATTCCTTCTGTATACGGGAGTTCAACATTCACTTCTCATGAGATCTCTGTTCTTTCATTCAACAAATCATCATTGAATGTTTATTATGTGAGTAACACTGCTGTAAGAAGTGCTGATAGGGTTGTGCGGACTTCAGAAGACCAACTTGTGTAAGATAAAGTCTGAGCCAACAATTAGAACATTCATAGTGGTCACCTTTGTTTTAAATCCTCACTTTCCATTCTTCCTAATATAAAGAAGTGGATGAAAGCAATGATCTTATTGGAAATGTAAAATACAACAATCTTCTAGAATGAAATCTGGTAGTTTCAGTCAAGTCTTCTCTAATATATATCATCATGAAGGTTTTAAGTAAATAACTAAAACTTTAAGCTTTATATTTTAGAAAGGTATTTCTGGTAACCTTGTAGAACAGTGAGGCAGATATGTAGTGTTACAGTCATTCAGGGAAACTTGGGGTGTAGGGGAAGATCCTGAACAATGACAAAATTTGGTATATATATTCTACTCAGTCTTTATTCATTTTTCATCACTTTTCCTTGCTTTTCTGCATTGTTTTCCCATATTACCCACCCCTGTCAATCAAAAGCTAGATTACATTAAGTCAGACTGCAGTACGCTCCCTCCCTTATATATCTATGGTAGAAATTCCTCCAAAAACTTTCCCTAGTCATAGTAAGAGAAGTGTGTGTGTGTGTATGAGTGTATGTGTGTGTACCTTTTACACATGTGGAACTACGGCAAACATCTCTTTAAAGGTATTTTGTTAGATTATAACAACTCCATCTACTATTGATAACAAAAATCCTCTCTACTATTGAAAGAATTTCCATTGTTGTTGTTAAGTGCCGTCGAGTCGTTTCCAGCTCATAGAGACCCCATGAACAGCAGAACGAAACACCACCCGATCTCGCACCAGCTCCATGATACCTGCTATACTTGAGCCCATTGTTGTAGCCACCGTGTCAATCCATCTCATTGAAGGCCCTCCCCTCTTTCATTGACCTTCCTCCTTACCAAGCATGACTATTTGGGGAATGGTCCCTTCTGACAACATGTCCAAAGTAGGTGAGATGAAGTCTGACCAATTTCACTTCCAAGGAGCGTTTAGGCTGCACTTCCTCCAGGACAGATCTGTTAGTTCTTTTGGCAGTCCATGGTACTTTCACTATTCTTCGCCAGGGCCACAACTCAAGAGCATCAACTCTTTTTTTTCATTCTTCCCTATTCATTGTCCAGCTCTCACATGCATACAAGGCAATTGCAAATATCATTGCTTTTGTCAGGTGCACTTTAGTCTTCAAGGAGACATCCTTGTTCTTTAGCACTTGAAAGAGTTCCTTTGCCACTGACCTGCCCAGTGCTACACTGGGCAGAATTTCGAGGGGATGTCATAAATCAGAAGTGGATTAAGGGACTATTTATTAAAAACCATCTTCTTCCAATGACACTTCACCAAAGAAGCTATTCAGGCAGCCAACAAACACACAAAGAAATACTTGGGCTCATTAGCCATCAGAGAGATGCAAATGAAAACAAGAATGAGATATCATCTCTCCCCAGCAATAACAGCAGAATTCAACAAGGCAGAAAACAACAAATGCTGATGAGGGTGTGAAGAGATTAGAACTCTCACACACTGCTTGTAGGACTATAAAATGGTACAGTCATGGTAGAGCAAGGTATAGCATTTCCTTAAAAAGTTGAAAATAGAAATACAATTTTAGCCATCAATCCCACTACTAGGAATAAACCCTAAACAGATTAGACCCTTTCACACCCATGTTCACTGCAGCACTATTCACTACAGCAAACAGATAGAAACCACCTAAGTGCCTATCAACAGATGAATGAATAACTGAACTGTGGTACATATACAAAGTGAAATATTATGCAACATTAAAGAATAATGAAGACTCCTTGAATCACCTCAGAACATGGGTGAACTTTGGAGAAATAATGTTGAGTGTAATAAGAAGGACAAGTATAGTATGAATCCTTTATTATAAAACATCAAGGAAAAGTTTACACAGGGTAAGAAATTTATTTTGCTGTTTGCCAGGGATCAGAGAAGAAGGGAGGGGAAAACGCTGACTGTTTGAGAGAAATTATTTATTTGAGTGAAGGGAAAGGAAATATAACAAAAGAAGTATGTGACCAGCACCATAGCAATAGGGAAAAGGAGGGCACAAAAGGTATGGACAACAGAGGCAAATACTATTACATGCACAATACTATATTACCAGTAATAGCAAACACTAGAAGATTGGACAATCTACTTCCATAGTGATACTGCCTTGGCAACCCAAGGAGGGGTCGCTATGAGTGGGGTCCTATTCAATGGCATATAACAACAACAGCAACAGTCTATGGGTGGACCCATGGCATGAAGGGTCTGTAACTCTGTAACAGCTGAAGAAGACCAGGAAGTGGTGTGGTTTGGAACAGCTAAGGGAGATGAACTTGTCTGTCAATTTGTCATACTGTGGCGGTTGCTAAGACAGACTTGTAAGAAGGAAGAGGCCATCCACTTCTCAAAGAAATGGACAGTTAAAACCTTACAAATAGCAGTGAAATACTGTCTGATATATTACTGGAAAAGTTTATAAATAGCCCTGAAATGTCCTACATAGTGCCAGAAAATGAGCCCCTCAGGACAGGGAACACTCAAAATACAACTGAGGAAGAGCTGCCTCCATGGAGTAGAGCCAACCTTAATGATGTGGATAGAGGAAAGCTTTTGGGACCTTCATTTGCTAAGGTGACATGACTCAAGATGAGAAAAAACAGCTGCAAACATCCATTAATAATCACAACATGGAATTTACAAAGTATAAATCTAGGAAAATTGGAAGTTATCAAAAATGAAATGGAACACATAAAGATCGATATCTTAGGCATTAGTGAGATGAAATGGACTGCTTTTGGTCATTTTGAAACAGACAATTATATGATCTACTATACTGAGAATGACAAATTGAAGAGGAATGGTGTGGCATTCATCATCACAAAGAAAACTTCAAGATCTATCCCGAAATACAATGTTGTCAGTGATAGGATAATATCCATGTTCCTACAAGGAAAACTAGTTAATACTAATATTATTCATATTTAGGCATGAACCACCAAAGCCAAATATGAGGATATTGAATATTTTTACCAACTTCTTCAGTCTGAATTGACTGAACATGTGATCAAGATGTGTTGATTATCACTGGTGATTGGAATACAAAAATTGGCAACAAAGAAAAACCATGAGTAGTTGGAAAATGTGGCCTTGGTGATCAAAATAATGCTGAAAAATGCATGACATAATTTTGCAAGACCAATAGCATATCCATTGCACATACTTTCTTCAACAACACAAGTGGTGGCTTTGCACATGAACTTTGACATATGGCATACACAGGAATCAGATTGATTAAATAAGTGGTAAGAGGAGATGGAGAAGCTCAGTATCTTCAACCAAAAAAAGACCAGGAGCTGACTGTGGAACAAACCATCAACTGCTCATGTGCAAGTTCAAGCTGAAACTGAAGACAATGAAAATAAGTCCATGAAAGCCAAAACATGACTTTGATTATGTTGTTGTTGTTGTTAAGTGCCATCGAGTCATTTCCAACTCATAGCGACCCCATGCACAGCAGAACGAAACACTGCCCGATCCC
>NW_006921773.1:2024092-2046978 GCF_000298275.1 Orycteropus afer afer | reverse complement strand
TAGGCAATATATTGAATGATTCAGGAAACATCAAAAGAAGATGGAAGGAATACACAAAGGCACTGTACCAAAAAGAGCTGGCTGATGTTCACTCATTTCAGGAGGTGGCACATAATCAGGAACTAATGGTATTGAAGAAGTCGAAGCTGCATTGAAGGAATTGGCAAAAACAATTGACAGAGTACCCATTGGTACTGGAGGCACTCACTCAGCTATGCCAGGAGATCTGGAAGACAGCTACCTGGCCAACTAACTGGGAGAAAGCCATGTTTGTACACATTCTAAAGATGGAGTGATCCCACAGAATGTGGAAATTATCATTAATGCCACATGCAAGTAAAATCATACTGAAGATAATTCAAAAATGATTGCAGCAGTATATTGACAGACAACTTCCAGAACTGCAAGCTGGATTACAAAGAGGATGTGGACAAGGGATGTCATTGCTGATGTCAGATGGATCTTGGCTGGAAGCAAAGAATACCAGAATGATGTTTACTTGTGTTTTATTGACTATGCAAAGGCATTCGATTGTGTGGATCATAAAAAATTGTGGAAAATTTTGAGAAGAATTAAAATTCCAGAACACTTAATTGTACTCATGAAGAACCTGTTGCCAAAGGGGCAAGGAGCCTACATCTTCTGACCTCCTGTAACACCACAAGAGAACCACTGAATCACCATCAGTAGCCCAAGACCTATTCCTGCAAAGCCAGACATTCTGCCTCCCTCCAGCCTTTTCAAAAACACTGACACCAACCATTCCTCCCACAGCACCCACCACCTCTTTGCTGGGTCTGATAATTCACTGTGGTGGCCACACAGAACTCGCAGATTATGGGGTTTATTAAGGAAGCAACGGGCTACAATTCAAGTTCAGGAATATGCTCATTCTCGCTCAGCCCACTATCTCTCAGCTGACAGTTTCTCTCAGTCTCTCTCCCAGCAGTACATGTCTCTTGCCTCTCCCAGCTGGCACTGAATGATCCTTTCTATCTCTATGAAGGCTGCTTTTGAGCCTGTCAGAGTGGCCAAACTAACCAATCTCAACATCAGAACTTTATACACATGAGAAAGAGTGAACTTCCCAGAAAATTACTTTGTGCTGCTCCTAACAGAAATGCCCTAGGTGGATAACTTTACCAATCAGGAGCTACTCAGTTGCTTATGCCAAATTCCACCATGGAGTTTACAAAGATTTATGGCTAGAAAAGCCATACCAGGTAATTTACTACACCACACCTGTACATATCAGGAAGCTTTTGTTCGAACAGAACAAGGGGATACAGCATGGTTCAAAATCACAAAGGGAATACGTTAAGGTTGTATCCTTTCACTGTACTTATTCAACTTGTATGCTGAGCAAATAATTTGAGAAGCTGGATTATATGAAGAAGAATGTGGCATCAGGATCTCACAAAGGCTCATTAACAACCTGTGATAAACAAATGACAGAACTCTGCTGAAAGGAAGGATGAATTGAAGCACTTACTGATAAAGATGAGAGACTACAGTCAACAATATGGATTACATCTCAATATAAAGAAAACAAAAATCCTCACAACTTGTCCAATAAATAGCTTCACAATAAATGCAGAAAAGATTGAAGTCAAAGACTTCATATTACTTGGTTCTACAATTAACACCAATGGAAGTAGCAGTCAAGACATCAAAAGATGTATTGCATTGGGAAAATCTGTTGCAAAAGACCTCTTTCGAGTGCTGAAGAGCAAAGATGTCTCCTTGAAGACTAAGGTGCACCTAACCCAAGCCGTAGTATTTTCTATCGCCTCATATGCATGTGAGAGCTGGACAATGACTAAAGAAGACTAAAGAATAGTTGATGTTTTTGACTTGTGGTACTGGCAAAGAATATTGAAAGCACCAGGGACTGCTAAAAGAACTAACCAATCTATCCTGGAAGAAGTGCAGCCATAATGCTCCTTGGAAGCCAGAATGGCCAGACTGTCTCACCTACTTTGGTCATTTTTTCAGAAAAACTATTTTTTGAAGAAAGATATCCTGCTTGGTACAGTGGAGGGGAAAAAAAAAAAGAGGAAGGCCCTCAACAAGATGGGTTGACACAGTGACTGTAACAATGGGCTTAAGTATAGCAAGGATTATGAGGCTGGCACAGGACCAGGCTTTGTTTCTTTCTGTTTTACGTAAGGTTGCTATGAGTTGGAGATGACTCAACAGCACCTAACAATAATAACAATGGGTGGACACATTGGCAGACAGTGAGAAGATCAAGTGTAAATAAGTGAACAGGAATGTATCCATGACCATAGATGTGGCTGATGATATCCCTACATACATAATTTTATTGCTACAAAAATATGCATATACATTATAGAACTAATAAGGGACAAGGTTGGATTAGCTTCTTAGCTACAACCAAGCACCTTGAGAGAGTGAGTCACAAGACCTGTGGGCTCAGGATCATAGTCTTGGGGAACATCAAGCTTAATTGGAACAACATAGTACACAAAACAGTGTTCTACTTCCTACTTTGGTGAATAGTAACTGAGGTCTTAAAAGCTTATGAGTGGCCATCCTAGATGCTGGAGCAAAGACGAGTGAAGGAAATCAGACATATGGAAGCAATTAGTTGAGAGGATAAATGGACCAAGAGGACCTCAGCTTATACAACTCTGAGACGAGAAGAATTTCCAATGCCGACCACTCAGAAAAGGATCAAAATAACATCCTGGATAGAGTGAGAGGAAAAATGTGGAACAAAATTCAAAAACACAAAAATTACCAGAATTACTGGTTGAACAGAGACTAGTGGAACTTCTGAGACTACGGCCCTGGGTTACCCTTTGGCCGTGGAATTGGACTCACTCCTGTGGGCTAGCTTTCAGCCGGATAATAGAAAGGCTTGCTAGCTGAACACCTACCACTTGGGAGATGTGCCCTTTGAGCAGTCAACTGTGAGATATCAGAAGGACAGCATTTGTGTAGGGGGAAACCTAGATAGACAGGAATTCATAGGTAAGAAGGACACAGAGAAGAGATAACCACTGGGAGGAGGTGGAAGGAGAACTGTTCCATTGTGAGGTTTGTAATTGTTGCCATGAAAAAAAAACTGCATATGAACTATTGAATGTAAAATAAATCTTCTTTGTAAATTTAAATCAAAATAACAATAAAAAAATTAAAGACAAAAAAGACACTCCTCCCCATCAAGATAAGGGCTGTGCTAAATTCTACTATTAGCTTGTTTTATTTAATCCTTACAAAAACATTGACAGGTATATTCAAACTTCAAACCCCATGATTTTGTTTTTGTTATATCACCGTTCCTCTAAAGGGTCCTAAGACCCACCTTTCTGCTTTTGAGAGCCATTTGCAAGAAAAAAAATATATGAATTATGAGGTTCAGTTATTATAAAGTAAATATTAATAAAACAATTATATATTTAATATAACTTAAAACTGTTAAAGGACCTCTGGTGGCACAGTGGTTAAAGCATTGGGCTGCTAACCAGAAGGTCAGTGGTTTGAATATACCAGATGCTTCACAGGAGAAAAATGAGGCAATCTGCTTCTATAAAGATGTAAAGCCTTGGACAGCCTAAGGAGCAGTCCTATTTTGTCCTATAGGTTTGCTGTGGGTCGAGATTGACTCAATGGCAGTAGGGTAAAAGTGTTTTAATTACACATTAAAAAGTGGATATATTTATGTATTATATTTTGAAATAAAAAAAAAAAAAACTGGAAATGATTTCAAGAATGCAACACTGAATCAAGACTAAATAATTGTCAAGGAGCAAACGAGTCTCTGTTAAAGCACAGAGTTAACTCTGTTAAGCAAAGAGTTTTAGTGAAGGAATAAAAGTAATTTGAAATGGGAAAACAGAGAACTTCAAATTGAAGCTAAGTACTTCACCATTCTGAGGGAGAGGTGAGCTTTTCATACAGAAAAGTGAGAAGTAGAGTATATGACTATAATTATGGGAGTTTGGGATTATACATGGTAGTCCAAAATGATAGCAATTTGAAATTTTACAAAGTTGGATGATGTGTTTTGTAACATAGATTTCTTATAGGCAAGTTAGGTATACATTCTTCCTAAGACCTGCCATGCAAACATTCTTCGTAGACCATCTTGACAAACGTTTACTGACAAACATTTCCTCACAAACCATGTTTTTATCCTCTCTATTGTTTGCTGACAGTGCCTAAGGCACTTGACTGCTCACCAGAAGGCTGGCAGTTCAAACCCACCAGCCACTCCTCGGAAGGAAGATGGGGCAATCTACTTCCGTAGTGATACTGCCTCGGAAACCCAAGGAGGGGTCGCTATGAGTTGGGCCGACTGGAAGGCAAACAACAACAACAACATTGTTTGCTGACAGTGGTTAAAGTTTCACAACTCTAAATCATAGGCTTTGCTCTTAGGAAGGCAGAAAAGAGGAGTTCGAAAAAGTTTAATTCAACAATGGACTATTGATTTAGATTTAGGATACACAAACACACAAACCCACTGCAGTCAAGTCAAATCCGACTCATAGTGACCGCTACTTGGGTTTCCGAGGCAATATCACCATGGAAGTAGATTTCCCAACCCTCCTTCCGAGAAGTGGCTGGTGGGTTTGAACCACCAGCCTTCTGGTTAGCAGTCAAATGCCTTAGGCACTATGCCACCAGAGCTCCCAGATGTAGGATTGTTGTTGTTGTTGTTATGTGCCATCAAGTAGGCCACGACTCATAGTGACCTCTCTTTGGGTTTCCGAGGCAGTATCACTACGGACGTAGATTGCCCAACCTTCCTTCCGAGGAGTGGCTGGTGGGTTTGAACCCAGCCCTCTGGTTAGCAGTCAAGTGCCTTAGGCACTATACTACCAGAACTCCTAGATGTAGGATAGTCATCTTTAATCATATCAACTACCTCAGTTTTAGAGTGCCCTCACACAGCTCTTACTAACTGACTTCTTCAGTAAAGGATTTATTCTCTATTTCTTAGGAGTTCTGGTAGCGTAGTGCTGTGGCACTTGACTGCTAATCAGAAGGCTGTTGATTCAAACTCACCAACCACTCCTTGGAAGATAGGTTGAGCAATCTACTTCTGTAGTGATATCGCTTAAGAAACCCAAGGAGGGGTCACTATGAGTTGAGTCTGACTCTACAGCACATTAACAAAAACAACTCTATTTCTAAAATGTTCTCTTAAGTTTTGAAAACATTTGCAAGAACATTTTTTTTTCCTGGAAAATTCCCTAAACAATCATTATTGCAATCTTTGATGTTATACCTTATTAAGAAAATAACTCTTTCCTTTATTTAGTTTAAATCAGACCTTTTCTCAAGCCCTTCTGAAAACGTGTCAGAAAAGAATGGCTATGAGATCTTTACTCAGAGTTAATGATAAGTAAAAGTAAAGTAGCCTAAAGTGAATTTTTTTAATAAACAAAATGGAGTTTGTCTTGTAGCTTGACAGAAGTCTCTCTCATGCCAAGCATCTAGATTTTGAAGCTCTTTTACATAATATTGTACCTCAATTCTTTATTTTTGTGTTAAATTTATATTTTAGTACTGTTGAAATTGGAACCCATTTTTGAATTATTTTTCATGGAAATTTTACAGTCTTGCAATGAGCTTGTGGTGATGACTAGAAAAGTATGCCTTTATTTCAAACTATTCCTCTCTTGCTTCTGTGATGCATGGAAAATGATCCCATTTTTGCTTGGTTCTCTCTTTCTACCTTGATGACTTAGAAACTGAGAAATTATGTCTGAAATAGTTTTTAAATGATTTTTCTTTTTTTCATTCCTGGAGAAGCTTCCATGGTTTTCATATTTTGAGATGTTGCTAGGCAATATTTTCAATTTTCTTTATTTCTTGCAATTTCTTATTTCTCTATATTACTATTTGGTTGTGACAAGGGGTCACAGATATACAATATGTTATACCTATATTTGAAACAGGAAAATGGTTCAACCCACTGCTGAGAATTTGCATTTTCACCCAGATATGCTGAATCAGAATCTGTATTTTAAAAAGATCCCCACATGATTCTTCTGAAATTTTAGTTTCTGATTCAGTATTTCTGGGGTCCAAGTGCAAATTTTCAGCAGGGGGTAAACTGAAATGAACCAGCTCAAAATCTTGGTTAGAAATCTGCTAGATGGCTGAAGAATTTCTGACTTTAATGTGACGGAAATAGGCTACAATTCGTTTTCAATTCTATTAGCAAAAGCTCAACAACTCAAACATAGGGAGAAATATGATTATCTGAGTGGATTGCCAGCTGCCTCCCACATTCTTCTTGTGTCATATGGAGCAGAATAAAAGTGACAGCAATTATAGTTCAAATCTCACAGCGATATTCATGTGATAGTTCTACCAATAACTTTCTTCTTATTCTTCTTATTATGTTTTATTTTTATTAAGTTGTATTAATAAACAGATGGCTTTGGTAATTTGTGCAATATTATATATTGTTAGTAGTAATTGCTACTTAATACCATCTAAGTGACATAAAGACATAAAAATAAGTTTCCTTAGGACATATATCATTCCAGGGTAAAACCTCATGAAATGTCAATCTTATTTTTCAATATATTTTCTGCATATATTTTATATTAATAGTGTCTACTTAAAATCTTTTCAGCAATTGTTTACTTCATAATCAATGGGGCTAAATTTTAATTTTTTAGACTCATTTTATTATATAAACTCAAAATTGTAAGTTTTTAATATTCAATAAACATAAAATTTGGAAGCCTAACAGATACCTGTTTTCTTATAAGCCATTCAAATACTTATAGTTTAACAGAAAAGCAATCTTAACAATTTCATAAAGCCTCTATTTCAGAGGATATTAAAAACATATAAACTTATCTTTCTATGGGAGTTTTATATTTGTGCTATCAGCCCTAGATAAACTGAGAAATCCAAACACTTTTAAAGGAGATAAGATATTACATCCTTTTAAAAACGAACAAATACACCAGGGAACAAACAAACAAACAAAACAAGCAAAAGGCCATCTATTTACAGATATTCAAGGTGCTCTTTTAGTCTTTACAACCAGATTATCATTTTGATTTACAGCTTTCCTTTCACTGAAATGTATTGCTACTCTTAGATATATGCAGGAATGGAAAGCACAAGGTCCCACATAATACAATGCTATCCTAATCAAATTTAATCCCTGTTGGTGAACAGATTAAACTGCTCAACTGCTAATTTAGATAGTAGAGGTTCCAGTACTCTCAGAGATGCCTCAGAAGAAAATCCTGGCTATCTACTTAGGAAAATCCTGTTGAGAACAGTTCTACTCTGAGACACGTGGGGTTGCTATGAGTTAGAAATGACTTGAAAGCAACTGTTATTTTTAATCTTTGGTAGAGCTAGGCCACAATCTTAGTGTGTAATACAAAAGTCTCTTGATTCTTAACTATTCTGTCTTCTGCTTCTTATATAAAAATATCAAAGTTTAAAGTTTTCTAATTTTCACATGACTAGCAGCACCAAATAGTAGTGTTAATCTTATAGCTAGGAAGATAGCTCTGATTAAAGAAAATGACTTATGAATAATTACTTCTGCAAATTAGATATAAAAGAAGGCCGTGTTTTCTAGAAGACAACTCTTTAAGCTACAGGGACTTCAAATCAACTTTTAAAAATCATCATTATCTCATATCAGGTCCTCCTATGTGGTGACAATGTGTTGTTATGTTTCCATATACCTGTCAACATGTTTTCTTTGAAAGGTTAAAAGTGTTGCTTTTCAATAAGTTATAAGGGATAAATGCCTCTAGAATCTTACAGTGTGTCTTACAATGGATAATGAAATGGTTTTAAACAGACAGGCTTATATTTTTCCTGTGTTCAACTTGAAAAACTACTGAATATACAAAGCAAATAGTTTGCTACCATTCGGAAGGGAGACAATCTCTCAGTTCTGAGTCATAAAATTAAATTTTGAAGAGCCTGTTAGTTGAGTTCACTAATCTGTGAATTGTTTTAAAGTTGAGATTAACTATCCTTCCCCACTCATAATGTGGTAATGAAGAAAATATAAATAAGAATCGTTGTGATTTCTCCCTAAATATATTATGAGAAGTAGGAAAAACATTTGTGCATTTATCTTCCTTCTCACAAAAGCCAGTCCCTATTGCTGCAAGTAATGTTGTATAGTATCATATTAAAAGTTAAATTATTAAACCTTTGTTTTGACTCTTAATTTATATTTTCATCAGATTATAAATTTCTATTACTATAAAAGAAGAAACAAAGATATTTATACATCATATAATATACATGTCAGAAACCATGTTGTTTTTGTGTTCTGTGGAGTCAATTACAACTTGTAACAACCCTCTATGACAGAGTGTTAGGTGCTTCCAATAAGTCATAATCAATAAATATACATTTACCTCTATTGGAGTAGAATAAGAATAAGTAGTAAGGCAAGATAATAATTTAAGGCACCAATGAAATTCATATTTTCATTTGAAAATGAGAACAAATATGGCTTAGTTCTTATTCAAGTGAGTTTTCCTCTTTAATCATAACAGAACACTGCAAATTTCTTGAGGTTAAATAGGGGAGAGTATGGGCCAATTGCTTTGCTAGTTTATAATTTTGCTTTATCAAATGGAAAAGTAGTAGTCTTTGCTTAAAAATTGGTTGTAGAGTTGTCAAAATCCCTCATGTATGGGTCCCATAATTGAAAATAGTGATTTAGAAGTCTGGGATGGGATCTTGGAATTGATTTTAAAAGTTCTCCTAATGCTTCTCCTATAAATTAATTTTGATAACAACTTTTCTATCTTCATTAGATCATCTTCATTCGATAATGAATCCATACAGTATACTAGATGATAATACTCTTGATGCCTGATTAATCTTCTTTCTTGTTCTTGTGTTTTTGAAAGACAGAACTTACTCTTTTCTTTCTCTGTTTGTTACAGATCACGTGCTAACCCAGCATACTTAATTCATAAAGGTACTCTGTATAATTAGATATTTAAATCATATCAAATTCTTTGGAAATGATACATAACTAAAACAAAACAAAACTATAAAACTATAACAACAACCACACACACACAAAAAAAAAACACCTCCTTTTATTAATTAGCTAACTGAGCCTGTATCCATGTGACCATGTGTGAACTCTACTGTAGCACTATAATCATGAGAGAGTACTAATTTTGATAATTTGGAGAATCTAAAATTGATGAATTGAAAAGAAACACTGAAGTGATAAACTTACCTCATTATGTTATTATAAATTCATTTTGATATTCTACTCCCTTGATTCTTTATAAAGGCAAGAATTTAAGAACCCCTGATATGACTGTCTTCAGGGACAGTATTTTAGAGACTGGTGAGAAGACTGTAGCCAGGCTTGGTAAGAAAGGAACTTCTGGTATGAGATGTTGCTGTTGTTGTTATTTGCTGTCGAGTCGGCCCCGACTCATAGCGATCCTTCCTTGGGTTTCTGAGGCAGTATCGCTACGGAAGTAGGATTGCCCAACCTTCCTTCCGAGGAGTGGCTGGTGGGTTTGAACCGCAACCGCCAGCCTTCTGGTTAGCAGTCAAGTGCCTTAGGCATTATGCTACCAGAGCTCCTACTGGTATGAGATAGATCAAAGAATAATAACTTGGGATTAGTTAGTTGGTAGGTCCCACAGCATAGAAATAAGGAAGAAAACAGTAGGCTAGTCTAGGCAGGAGAAGAGATGCTAAGTATCAACCTCCTAAAATCCCTCTTTAATTATCCTTTCCTCTAACTCTTGCATTAAAGGTAATACTCCTAATTTAATATCTACCAAACTTCCTCAGGTGCATAATAAAAGGTGATATAATTAGAATAATTAGAATGATCATCATAAGTCAACTAAATAATCAGATCATTAATTTTAGCAAACATTTTATCCATCTAAATAGGTCAAAGAGCTTATTCCTCCTATTAAAAAATCCATATAAAATATATATATATTTTTTTTTTTTAAATTAGTGAAAGGGAGAGAGGGAATTTCTAAAGAACTCTGGTAGCATCTACAATGCTTGAAGAAAATTGTCATAGATACAAAAGACATATAAAGGATGTGTGGACAGCAAGACAAGATTTAGTAATGTCAGAATAGCTAATGGAGCTGCTATAAGTTGGGAGAAAGAAAACCCTCTATCCTATGCTGAACCCAAGCATCACTTTATGAACGGAAACAGAATGAGGAACTCAGAGGTTTGGAGTTGGACACTGCATGTCTTCTGAATCAGAGAGCCAGAAAAGTTAACTGGCATTTCTCTACCAAAGCCATGTTCATTCTGAGCCAAAGTGAGTGTACCCAACACCATATTGTATGTGTTTCTACATTTACTTAGGAAAAGCAGTATCTGGAACATAGTTAAGTATGAAGTGAATTCTGGCCAGTGGTGACCCAGCCCAGTCTGAGAGGTGCAGCTAGTGACATCATTAGGTGGGTGTGAACCACACCAGGTGACACTGTCTGAGGGGGTTACAGTAAAATAACTTTCTATAAGATTTTTTTGAAGTCTTTCAAGGGAAATTTATTATTTCTTTTAATCAAAATATCTCTGTAGTTGTCTATGGGAGCTCTGGTGGTATAGTGCCTAAGGCACTTGACTGCTAACCAGAATGCTGGCGGTTCAAACCCACCAGCCACTCCTCAGAAGGAAGATGGGGAAATCTACTTCCGTAGTGATACCGCCTTGGAAACCCAAGGAGGGGTCGCTATGAGTGGGGTCCAACTCCACTGCACATAACAACAACAATTTACTTTTGAAAACTTCTAATGTGCTTCAGTCAGATCTACCATTATTACCCAATTACAATGACACTGAATCACATAGTTGCATGTGTTGCTTTTGTTGCTGCCTGGTGTTCTTATAGTTGCTGATTTTGTTAAATTTTCTGATGTCTACAGTATTATGGTAATTAGTATGCGTGAACCTACATCAATAACTCTTTTAAAATGAATTCCAATTAATGGAAAAGAAGAAAAATCAAATAAGGCTTCCTCTCAGTTATTAATAATGTTGTAACTAATATAATTCAAAGTAGAAAGATTTTACAAAAGAATTTTGTTGTTAGTATTCATATAATCCAACAATTTTTCACTTAAGAAATTTACAACTATATTTATTACATGCTATTTTATGACTGAAATTTATAATAAACATTTATAAGGTTTCTGTACGGTCTGGTCCTTGGGGTGAGACATAAGTTACTGCACTGGGGAACGTAAACTCCAGTGATGTTACTGAGTCTACTTCCTGAAGCAAGGTGCTTGAGGTTAGCAAAGTCCCCAATTTAAAAACAAAGATGTGATATGGTAACAAGAGACAAAATCAGATTGTATACTCTATTTGTTCAAATAATTATGGGAATTTCTGTGTCAATTAGACATTGACCAAATAGAGTAACATAATATTTTTTTTTTAATTTGCCTTATTTTAAAAATTATGTCCAGGAGCAACACACTATAAATGAAATGAAAAGGAATGTCGTAGACCCAGAAAAAAAAAATATTTTTTGTATATATAATATACAAAATATAATAATATATGTTAATGTATATATTATTACAAGTAAAGAAATGTTTTTAATAAACAAATGTTGTTATGTGCCGTCGAGTCGGCCCCGACTCATAGCCACCCCTCCTTGGGTTTCTGAGGCAGTATAGGATTGCCCAACCTTCCTTCCGAGGAGTGGCTGGTGGATTTGAACCGCCAGCCTTCTGGTTAGCAGTCAAGTGCTTTAGCCACTATGCTACCAGAGCTCCCAATAAACAAATAGGAACAACAATTGAACATGCAACCTCCCCCCAAAAAAGAAAAAAAGTTATATAAAAGACATTGAATGTTATTAGTATTTTAAAAACACCACTTGAAATAATAATATGCTCTGTGGTTTACCCACCAAATGGGAAAATATTAATCTTTTTTAGAAAATTTAATATTAAATTTAGAAAAATCCACTATCATATTTGCAAAGTTCTGTATATATTCAGATTTGAAGTTTTTCAGTATGTATAAAAATCTTAAAAATCTTAAAATTTTTGACCCATTATAAGTATATCTAGCAATAAATTCTAAGAAAGAAGCATGTGTGTCAAGATTTAACTACAGGGTGTTTGCTGTAGAATATATTACAATGATAGTCTTGGGAAAAATCAGGAACAAAAATTTCCAATAAATTATATTACTTAATGAAATGATGGTCAAGCCATGTAATGGGATATACTAATTTTCATGATTTCAACACATTTTAATACTGTTCTTGGGAAAGGAATTTGTCAGGGGTTACTAACCAAGGTCTAAAAGTGCTGATCCAAATAAGAACTGCTGACTAATTCTTTAAGTCATACCAGTTTTTAATTAAAAAAAAAAAAAAATCTTAGAAAGATTATAACTAACAGAAACTTTTCTGATTAAGAAAAAGGGCTAATGACTGCTAGGAAATAAACTACTATTGTGCATTATATACTGTAAATGGCTACTGCAGTTGTGTTCTTAAAGTAATAAGTAGAAGAAGAACAAATATAATGTTTGCTATAAATTAAACACTTAAAACGAATGACCATATTCTCATTCCCAGGAATAGTGTATGAAATATATAACAAGTGACAGTAATACAAGCACTATGGCTTGAAATGCTAGTATTATTGCAAATATGCAAAGTCCTGAGTTCCCTAGAAATAAGATGCATTTTATTCTCCCCTCTAGTCATTTTGTGTTTATGAACTTTTTCATGACAATTAAGTAAATATACTTTTTATTATAACATTTAAATGCTGGTTAAATAGAACACATGGGTCCAAAATAGAAAATGATGGTATATACTGAATGTTTATTTTGATTTTTCTGGTTTTAAAATATAGACAGTGGTAAAATATAAATCCTGTGTACATTGCCCATTGAAACTCAGCTCAATTCTTTTCCAGTGTCATTTCGATTTCCCTGTTGCCATAGTTGCTGCTATGAAAATGCATTTTTTTAAAAGATTTATAAATAATGATTGCAATATTTTTAGTTCTTTGTAGTGAAATACAATATCCAATGCCTCTGAGAAGAATATAAATCCAGGCACCAGGGAGTCATTCAGGTCACACTTGAGTCTTGTTACAAGTAGGGTAGGAAAAGTCTCTCACTGGTATCCATTAATGTGTACTCTCCTGCCCACTCAGAAGATAAATTCCTTGTAGTTAGGTTCTGAAGACATATATAACACCGTCTTTTATCTTTATATCTGCTTCCTTTACTCTAGTATCTTGTCAAACACAAGGAGGTTGTTATTTGTTAACACATCTCTTTTCTGGTGTTGCCTATTTCCAACTTTTTCTAATATTAAATTATTTAATCTACCTGAACTGTTTTATCAATGCACACATTCTTAATATCTCTAATAACTAGGCAAAAGCTAATTTTTATTTTAATAGAGAAATGATTAAATCTGTAGTTGATAAACGTATTAATTATACGTTTTACTAATTATACTCTTGGTATAGGTTGAAAATCAATATTCAAGAGCCTCCTTTTGTTGTTATCTAAAAATCAGTCAATATTTCTTATTTTAATTTTATATTTTTATCTTTTCATCATGATTTGGGTGAAAGTTTACAGAGTAAATTGTTTTCCCATTCTATAGCTCATACACATTTTGTTTTGCATTGTTGATTGCAATGTCTGCAATTTAATAGCACTCATTCCACTTCCACTGGATGGTTACCATTTCCCTTTGTCCTTCTTTCCTATCCATTCCCACCTTCTGAGTTTTATCTCTGGGCAAATGCTATCCCTCTGACCTCTTATGATTGCTTGTTCTAAGAAGTCCCTAGTTCCCTGGTGTCATTGCTTCTCTGTTACTTCTGTCTATTTTTGGCTGAAAGTTGAGCTATAGGGGTTAGTACAGGTCCAGGCCTGAAAGGTGTTCAAGAGTCATAATATAGGGGACTCCACCAGTTTCTATCAGGCCAGTGAACTTGGTCTTTTTTTATTATTTTCAGGTTTGTTCCACATTTTTCTCCCACTCTACCTAGGATCTCCTATTGTGATCTCTTTCAGAGTGATATGGCAGTTGTAGTCGGCACTATCTAGTTCTTCTGGTCTCAGGGAATCACTATTTATAATGGAATGATTTAGCAATCCACATGTACTACATGTTATCTAAAAGAGAAAATGTACAAACAATTTGTAACAATAAAAGACCACATAAACCTACCATCCAGAGATAAGGAAAAAATAATAGTACCTAAGGCATTTGACTGCTAATCAGAGGGCTGGCGGTTCAAACTCACCAGCCACTTCTTGGAAGGAAGATTGGCAACCTACTTCTTTAGTGATACTGCCTCGGAAACTCAAGGAGGGGTCCCTATGAGTTGGGTCAGACTCCACAGCACAGAACAACAACCCGCCACTCCATGGGAAGAAGATGGGGCAATCTATTTCCATAAAAATTTACCACCTTTGAAACCCAATAGGGGTAGTTATGAGTCAGAATTGACTTGATAGCAGTGGGTTTGGCTGACAGGTGTGAACTGCCAACCTTCTGATTAGCAGCCACTACTCACTACTCCACCAGAGCTCATATATATATATATATATATATATATATATATATATATGAATGACTATATATATCATATGTAACAAAACCAAGTATCAGTGACTTGAGAAAATGTAAATGTATTTCTCATTCATATTCATCATTGTTTATGGAAAGATGTGTTTCCTTTAGTCACTCAGGCACTGTAGGTTGACAGAGGAATTTTTTCATTATAAGATTTACTGTTTAAGATGACAGGAGAAGAGAAGACTAGTGCTGCAGAGCCCATGCCAATGTAATGCATTGACTATAGCCCATTAGCCACGATTAGTCACATGGCCCACCTTCGTCCTAGAGGGTGGGGAAGTACATTCCTCCCAGGAAGTACAGTAAATATCTGTGTATCAGTAAAAGAATCACTCACAGTGTTCTTCCACACAAATAGTCATTTTCTTCTTCCTTCTCTTTTACTTGTTTACTTCCATTCAAATATGTAAATTATCACCTTAGCTGTGAGCTTATTTGTTTTCTAGTAAATAAAATTCATCAATAACTGATATTTTCATTGTAACATATAGACATCTACATGATGATTTTAATGGTTCTATGATTTTCCATTATATAGATTTTTGGAAAATGTATCCACTTTGCCACTTCTTATCAAACTGTTCTTTTAATAGGTTGACTTATGTCCTAGTCACATTTTAAAATCTCTCAATTTAAAATTCTCCTTCTTATCTTGAATATGGGAGCTCTGGTAGTGTAGTGCCTAAGGCATTTGACTGCTAACCAGAAGGCTAGTGGTTCAAATCCACCACCCACTCCTGGGAAGGAAGGTTGGGCAATCTACTTCAGTAGTGATACTGCTTCGGAAACCCACAGTCGGTTTGGTTTTTTGGGTTTTATCTTGAATATATTTTCATCTGTCACATACTAACTAGATTCTCTATAAATCTTGTTGTTGTTAAGTGCCGTCGAGTTGGACCCAAGTCATAGCGACCCCTCCTTAGGTTTCCGAGGCGGTATCACTATGGAAGTAGATTGCCCAAACTTCCTTCTAAGGAGTGGCTGGTGGGTTTGAACCTCCAGCCTTCTGGTTAGCAGTCAGGTGCCTTAGACACTACACTACCAGAGCTCCTCAATATATCTTAGTTCTTATTAATTTTAGTTTTTAGTCACCATTTCTCTCTGCTTGGTCCCACTGCATCATACCTTGTCGAAATTCTTCACTTTCTAATTTGATGATGTTTTGCACCCCTGATTTTAAATATTGAGTTTATTTTCCCCAATTTCTATGTTTCTATAGATTTCCATGAAAATTTGAAAAGGAAAGAAATCAACAATATAGGCTTATTTTTTCAACAACATTTCCTTTTTTTGATGCAATATGATATGTTTAGAAAGCACAATGAAATTAGAGTCATGAGATCTGGATTCAGTTTCCAAATCTGCCATTGACTAATGATGTGTTTTAGGAAAAAAAAGTCATCTAATGGAGATGAACTTTGATTTCAGCATGAGAAAATAATAGTAATAATAATCAAAATCTGTAATCATATGACCAAATTTGGTTATGAACTTCTTACATTAAGAAAAGAGGTAGACAACTGTGGTGAAATATAGCAGTCACTTAATAACACATGTTTAGTTCTCTATTTTTGCCTTTCAATCAATTTGGAGATTCTCAGTTTTCTCTTACTTGGAATGCCTGGAGGATATGGAAACTCTGTTAACTATTTACATGTGAATGATCATATTACATTTAAGCTTGTGACCTTTACTACAAATGAATTAAGTCATATCATTGGCTGTGAACAAGATAAATCTAGGTAAATCCAAAAGAAATTATAATCCTATGACTCTTAATTTTTAATTGTAATTTTAAGTTAAGAATATGGTAGCAATGTACAAGGCCAAATTTGAGAAATAAATAATTTCAATTAATACTGTGATTTTCCATTATCTAATTCTCTTAACATTTTGACAACACATTTTCCTGTTTCTCACAAAAATGTGCTTACACCAAATAAGTTTGATTTGGGTCATAATTTTAGTTAATCTGAACAACCTTACCAGGGAAGTATTATAAAGCCTTACCTTGATTAACACAGCTATAGTTTTATTTCCAACTCCCACCAATGAAATAAAATCCCAAATGATTTTCTTGCTGTTAAGAAAACCTGTAACAACAATTTAATATCATCTGCTGGGAGTACAATATTAAATAGTGTGCTAATTCTCTCTATTCAGTAGGACAAAATGTCCAGTTATTTATGGTATGTGAGAGTAGAAAAGGGAAACATAACCCAGCAGTCATATCCTCCTATAAAAAGTGTGTCCATACTGAGAATTAAGGATGCCTGAACTTGTTGGTCACAAGGAAGTCTGGGGATGAGGACATATCAGGGAGCAAATGTTGCAAGGAACAAACATTCCAAGTTCTCTAAGTAGTTCAATATGGCTACATTACTTTGTTTATTTATTTATAAAATGAAAAAATACATATTTTATAAAACTAAAATCATGAAACATTAGGGAAGGCAAGAAGAAATAAGCCTAGTATTATAGATAGGGGTCATACTGTGACAAATGTGAAGGGACTTAGGTATTAATCTTGAGGAACTTGGACTGTGATGATAATGGGCCTTCCTGGAGTTGGATTCAACCACTCAAGGAACACTGTCAGATGTATGTTTTTCTCTCTCTGTAATTACTAGCGTATGGTGGATGGGAAAAGTGTCACCTAATAGTTTCTACTACTCCATGATTTTCAGGCCCACATAAGTGGGCTATTCTTCTAACTTGTTCTAGAATTCTTCAATGATGCACACGGATCACGAGTCTCCTTCCTGTCCTGTATAGGACTTTCTTTATTTTCACCTTGTTCCATTCCACAAAATATTTTGATTTCTTACAAAGCATTAAAAAAATTAAAAGTTTAAGAAAAGAAAATAACAGATTGATAAAAATAAATTTAAGAATAGAACAAGACAAAGAAATATATACATAAAATAATGTATACATTCAAATTTGGGCAATTCCAAGAATGGTTTCCATGTTTCTAATGAAAGAGGAAAACAAGGAGGGGGCCCAAATGGAGAATAAATAAATAAAGGCAACTAATAAAGTAGAAGTAAACTTTTTTTAATACTAAGATCAGTTAATAATTTCTCTTTGCTACTTTTTGATGTTTCCTTGAAGAATTAAGACATAAATTATCTAGGAGAAAGTGGGCAAAAGGAAAGGATGAAGGGGACATTTAAGAAAAATGAAAAATCAAAAGAGATAATTAAAGGGTGGTACTGTACATAAACACATCATTTTAATATTTCTTAAACATTATATTAATGTTTAATAATTTTTAATTAGTAAATGTTAATTGAATTAATATTCCAAGCAGACAGTTAATGACAAAAACCTTATTTCATATTCTTGAAATATAGAATTCAAGTTACATGTAAGAAATAGCCCTTTTTGAATACAAGCTCCGGAGTCCAAATTTTCAGTAATAACCTAGATTGTACTCCACATGACAATTCCTAAAATACAAATGTATGTCATTTTTCCAAATGTGTTGGCAAGCAATAAGATAACAGGTTTCTTTATCAATTGTGCATAATAAGTCTATAGTTAATAAAAATGTTAATAAGGATTGTGATAGTAGCTTCAGGGATTATGGTAATCATATAACATATAATGCAAGCATGGGTATTTCAATTCATTTAGAAATATGTGGTCAATGAAAGGTAAAATCACTTAAAAAATAGTTTCCATATTCACAGGTTTGGAAATGTTGGGCTATAAATTCATTATCTTTGGGATTTTTTTTTAAATAAAAACATTTATTCAGTATCTATTCTTAAACTAGTATTGTATATTGTACTATAGAAAGAATGTTTAAACATTTTTTAAAAAAAGGTCTTAAATTAAGAAAGTAAAATATATGCAAAATACTACCATCCTTTATAAAACCTTTCAAATCTTGGTCATTTTAGACCAGACTCAGTCCAGGTATACAGTATTTTTTTTTTTTTTTTTTTTAAGTAAAAGGATCTAGCTATATATACAGAGTTACAACCTGCTTCTTTAAAAGTTCTAACACAATATTTATTTCAATACATTACATGAGCTGTATATTTTTGGCTACTTGTATGGCTTACGATTTTTTGTTTGTTGGTTTCTTTAACACATGAAAGACCATAGAATTTGTTGTGAAATTTGAGATTCTGGTATTTATATCTTAAAAACAACAGAGATATGGTTCTAGTTTCTACTAAAACTAATTTTTGCAGTGTAAAAATATAAAGGCAAACATATCTTTATTCTTTCTCATGCAACTTTTTACTTTATGCCTGTGTACTTATTCATTTTATCCTTTTCTTTCTAGTTTATAAACAATGTAAGTGTATGTTTAGGTTATAAATACTTCACTGGAACATACAAGTTCTTAAAGTCACTATGCATTAGTTTTTTAATAGTACATGAATATCATCAACTAATATAGCATTGTTTTTCTTATCTGCTTCTTTAATTTTCATCTTTCCTTGGGAAACATAGGTTTTTCATTTATTTGTCTCTACCATATCTATCATCATCCCACTCACTAATTTGTTTTCCATAGCATTTTTTGTAATATCACGTTTGTTATTTATTTTCTCCAAATAATAAGTTATTATTCCAATGTTATGTTTTTACTTTATTATTCCCAATTTTCCTGTTTTCTTTTAAATGTGTTATTTCTTTCTTCATTGAAGTGTTCTCTCTGCATTATGCTTTGTTTCTGATCCATAGATACAATCCTTTATTTTCTTCTTTTTGGGATCTCAGTTTACTACTTCTACTGGGTCATTTTCAAAGGTAAGATCTACCTTGAAACTTGCAAAACTTTCATTTTCTTCTTGTTTTAACCATAGGACCAATGTCATTGTAGCTAACTGTCTTCTGTTTGTTTTCATCATCCTTGAAAATGGGAGATGCCGAGGCATCAAATTTTCCTAATGCTTGGGAATGAACAAGTTGTCTTTTTTATACATTTGTGTTTGGGTGAGTAATACATATTTAATTTCAAAGTAAAAGGTTACTAGATATAAAGAGCTCCCATTTTTGTAATAGATTTTACTATAGTTCAGTTGTATTGGGATGGTATTATTCTCCTCCAAGAACAGCCTGGTTCTCTACATTCTGAAACAACAAACTCATTGCCATGGAGTCAATTACAACTTATAGTGACCCGCATTAGGTTTCTGAGGCAGTAAATCTTAAGAAAGTAAATTGCCCCATCTTCCTTCCACAGAGTGGCTGGTGGTCTGAACCACCAGCCTTCTGGTTAGTAGTCAAATGCCTGAGGCATTATGCCACCAGAGCTCTTCTAAAACAGCAGTGTATGCTAATATGCCAGAAATCAAATCACAGTTGCCTTCCTGAATTTACATTATGCCTTCTTTCCCTTACTACTTTTCTTCTGCAGGACCTACAGAGGTTTCCCTGTGCAGGGCTGCTGCATTGCATAACTACACTGATGCATCCAATGTTCCAGTGTGTCTTGTTTTGGGACTATGGTCAAGAACATATCATTATCTGTGATTTCTCCTATTTTTCTCTTCCCATTTGTGCAAAGGTGAATAAATCAAGATAGGATTAGACAGGAAAAGAGAAAGTGTACTCTCCCAGCCACACAAAAGGAAAAAAATGTGATATTTATTTTCAGCACATATTGTATTTTTAATTCTTATGCAAGATAGTGTGGAATATAAACAAACCTTTCCTTTTTGCTAAGGAAATATAAGGTATTCCATGAGATAAATCTTGAATAGACTTTTCTTCAGATAACCCTATAAGCCTTAGTTAGTTTTATTTTTTTCTAGGAATAAGACAAGTGCTAGACTTTTATTATTATTATCATTATATTTTTTCTCTTTATCATAGAGAATATCTTTTATGAAATGTGGGCTCAGGTAAACTGGAAATTCCTATCTAGATACTAATTTAAACTAGAAGCCCTCTTCCTAGCAGCTACCATTTGTCATAAACATCACTATGTTGTTTGTACAGCATAAATTTATTTTTCTGCTATGGCTTTTTTTTTTTAATCTTCATATATTTTTTGTTGATGGTGATTTATAGTGGAAGAAAAACTGCCCATTGAGAAAAGTAATTTGCAAATTATAATGTTAAAATACCAGATGTCTAAAGGCTAAAACGTTAGCTAACATCTACTATATTTTTACTCAACTAGGTTAGCTATGTTACTAAGATTTAATTTTTTTGCATTAGATAAAATGTGTGATTATTAATCATTATAAATTTTAAGCAATATCTACCTTTTTTTAAGATCAATTTCATAGAAATGGCTTAGGGTGAATTATTAATGTAAGCTTTGACTATCTTATTTTTGTACATATTTATACATATACATGTTGTTGTTGTTGTTATGTGCCATTGAGTCGGACCCGACTCAAAGCGACACCTCCTTGGGTTTCTGAGGCAGTATCACTACCGAAGTAGATTGCCCCATCTTCCTTCCGAGGAGTGGCTGGTGGGTTTGAACCACCAGCCTTCTGGTTAGCAGTCAAGTGCCTTAGGCACTATGCTACCAGAGCTCCCATATATATATATATATATATATATATGTATATATAACATATTTTCATTATATTGTTTATTCACTGAGATAATTATAAAGAATACACTTTAAACTCTTCAAAAATATACATTTCAGGAAGGAGGAGGGAAGTGGGAGGTTTTTTTTGGGGGGTGAGTCATTGAATTTATGCTAATGGTAGTAAAATATTTTGGAAAATGATAGTAATAAATAATGATGGCACAACATGAAAAATGTCATCAACGTCCCTGTGCTTTAATGTGACAGTTGTTATGTTGGCAAATGCTTTTTGTGTATGTTCTCATCACAATAAAAGTAAAAAAAAAAAAAAAAAGTCTACATTCTAATATATATATACCCCAACTGAATTAACAAGATTGAAGCAACTGGTTAAATCAATTGGTCCATAGTGTTCATTCACCTCTGTAAATAGCCAGAGATATACTAGTGTACCATATACAAGATTGTATCCTTTCCATAGTTTAGTAGAGAAGCGCTCGTGGTGTAGTGCCTAAGTTACTTGACTTCTAACCAGATGGTTGGTGGTTCAAACCCACGAGCCATTCCTGATAAGGAAGAATGGGAAATCTACTTCTGTAGAAACCGAAGGAGGGGTGGCTATGGGTTGCAACTAATTGACAACAGTGAGTTTGTTTTTTTGGTATAGTTTAGTAGATGAAGTCAATCTTTTGGCCATAATCAACATACTATGGAATGTAAAGCTAGATTTCTATAATTATGTATAAGAAAAACTTATTAATATTAAGGAAAGAATGATCTTTTTTATAATTTTGTCTGGTTGTAAACTTTTATATTGCTTCTTTAAGCATAGATTCACATTTATTAATGTTGCAGCACAATATGGCTTGTCCTATCCCACACTGGGAACATAGAGATTGATCTATTTGGTCAAAACTGGGAACATAGAGATTGATCTATTTGGTCAAATGTAGAAAGCTTTGACTGTGTTCCTTTTCCTTTTCTATTTAAAACCAGCAAAATCTATTTTTAATGTTTTTTTGTTTTTTATAAGATTTCTGTAATGTTTGCAATCAACTATTTGGGTATATATATATATATATATATATATATATATATATACTTAGTATTTCCTTTGGACAGGTAGAACTGTTTAATTTTGTGTTAGGGGTAGAATTACATTTAACTAGGTTTAATTTAGTCAGCCACAGGGATCCAGGTGAGGAGAGGAACTCACGCACACCCAAAGCAGCAGTCAGGGAGAGCAGGAAAAAGGGGATTAAAAGCCAGGAACCCTGGCAGAGAAGCAGTCAGCCACAGGGATCCAGGTGAGGAGAGAGAACTCAGAAACGCCCAAAGCAGTGGATGGGAGAGTGGGAGAAGGGGGATAAAAAAGCCAGGAACCCTGACAGAGGAGCAGTCAGCTGCATGGATCCAAGTGGGGAGAGGAACTCAGACAGAGGAGCAGTCAGTTGCAGTGATCCAGGTGAAGAGAGGAACTCAGGCGCACCCAAAGCAGCAGGGCAGGAGAGCAGGAGAAAGGGGATTAAAAGGCCTAGGGATCTGGACAGAGGAGGAGTCAACTGCAGGGACCCAGGTAAGGGTGGTATGAGAGGTTTCCAACAGGGAGGCAAACTTGTCTGTCAGTTTGTCCTACCATGGTGACATGCTGATGTGAGTTTTGAGACTGAGCCACTGGTGTTTCTAATCCAGCGGGATGCACATGGTGCACAGGTATCATCCCAGCTTACAGACTGAGACAGACTAGGAAGAAGG
>NW_006921773.1:2020518-2021083 GCF_000298275.1 Orycteropus afer afer | reverse complement strand
CTCCTTGAGAACTAAGGTGCGCCTGACACAAGCCATGATATTTCCAATTGCCTCGTATGCATGTGAGAGCTGGACAATGAATAAGGAAGACCGAAAAGAATTGATGCTTTTGAGTTATGGTGCTGACAAAGAATGCTGAAAGTACCATGGACTGCTAACAGAACTAACAGATCTGTCCTGGAGGAAATGCACCTGAAATGCCCCTTGGAAGAGAGAATGGCCAGACTTCGTCTCACCTATTTTGGTCATGTTGTCAGAAGGGACCGTTCCTTGGAGAAGGATGTCATGCTTGGTAGGGTGGACGGTGGACGAAAGAGGGGAAGCCCTTCAACGAGATGGATTGACACAGTGGCTGCCATGATGGGCTCAAGTATAGCAGGGATCGTGGAGCTGGCGGGGGATCTGGCAGTGTTTTGTTCTGCCATGCATGGGGTCGCTATGAGTTGGAAATGACTCGACAGCACCTAAGAACAACAACAACAATTATTCTCAACAATTATTTAAGCTTAATAACAACATTTTCTTTTCCTGCATGATGCAAGTTTTTCCATTGCTTTTTTTTTTT
>NW_006921773.1:2009086-2019658 GCF_000298275.1 Orycteropus afer afer | reverse complement strand
GTAGAGATACCACCTCGGAAACCCAAGGAGGGTTGGCTATGAGTCAGATCCGACTCCATGGCAGTGAGTTTGGTTTGGTTTTGGTATGTTTCTGTGTAGTATGTATGTATATATTTATCACCATGAATCTGAATCAACTCAACAATAACTTTTTCTTCTTTTCTTTTTCTTAAAGTACCTAATGGCAGTCCCTGGAAGGTTGTAATGCAGTGGGTTTCTCTATATATGTCCTCTCTGGCCCTGAATTTGTAGTTCTGACAGCATGATTTGCTAAGCCACAGTTTTATAAAGGTATTTGACAGCTTACCATGCAAATAAGGTGACTGGGAACTATCAAGAGGATTTGTCAGTTCATGGTCTTGATGAGAGGAATAGGTTTATAAATAGGGTAATCCCACAGAAATTGAGGGAAACATTGCTACCATAAAGAAAAAGAGAGGGAAGTGGAGTGTATCTTTTTGACGCCAGGATCCCTGTGCTGAGGATCTATATCCAGGAGACAGAGAGAATTGAAACACTGAAGATGCAATAAGATGGCACAAGAAGACAGGAGACTGTGCAAGATAATACAAGCTGTGAGACAGCTGCAGTGGGCTTCTTGCTCCATAGAGAGAAACAGCTACAATGAGCTCACCGATCCATGAAGTGAGAGAGCTGAGTGCCTTTAGGAAAATTGCTTCCTAGCAGAGTGGCATGCCTTTGGGTACTTGATGGCAAAAGCAAAAGAGTTGACCAAAAACAACCAGTGCCAGAGGCCAGAACTAAGTGGGGGTTATCAGTACAGGCCTAAGCAGTGTCTAGCCACACAAGTTCAAGCAGAGCCCTGCCTGCAGGCAGAACCAAGAAGCACAACCCAGAAAGATCTGAGAGCTGCCTTTGTTGAAAGCAATACTGAATAAATGAACTGTAACCTGTTTCATGAGTAGTTCCTGTTACTTTCAAGTTGATCCTGATGCTGAGTTGTACCTATTACTTCCCTAAGAAACCACATAATCATGAGTATAATTTGGGAGTTCTAAATCAGTGATAGTATAGTTCCTAAGGCGCTTGACTGCTAACCAGAAGGCTGGCGGCTCAAACCCACCAGCCACTCCTCAGAAGGAAGGTTGGGCAATCTACTTCCGTAGTGGCACTGCCTCAGAAACCCAAGGAGGGGTCGCTATGAGTTGGGTCATAACAACAACAACAACAACAACAAATCATGAGTATTATTTGGCCATTGCAGTGGATTATTGAGCCCAGCAGAGAAGCAGAGTGCCATGGGGAGAAGACAACAACAACAACAACAAATCATGAGTATTATTTGGCCATTGCAGTGGATTATTGAGCCCAGCAGAGAAGCAGAGTGCCATGGGGAGAAGGCATGTGTCAGAATTGGTAAAAACAAACAAACAAACAAACAAAAACAAAAACTAGAGATTGGAGTATGTGTGTCTTCAACCTCATTGGAATAAGCTTTGTTCTGATGGTGATTCTAATCCCCCTGGGTGAAGTTAGAGGACTTCTGATGCTATGGTGTTACAGTGATGCCAAAGATTAACACACTCTGCTGCTTAGCAAAAGTTTGGAGGTTTTGTGCACCCAGAAGCACTTCAGAAGAATTGTTGTTGTTGTTATGTGCCATCCAGTCAGACCCTACTCATAGCGACCCCTCCTTGGGTTTCCAAGGCAGTGTCACTACGGAAGTAGATTGCCCCATCTTCCTAGGTCTGGAAATCTACTTTTGCAAAATCGGCTACTGGAAATGCTATGGAGCACAGTGCTGTACTGACATAAGGGTCACCATGAATTGGAACTGACTCCACAGCACCTAGTTTTTAGTTTTATGACATAATAACCTCTTCAGAGTTTTGTGGACCTAATGGAAGTAAATATATTGCCTATCTATAAGGACTTTAAAATATGGCTATCTTTTTTTCTTTCTTACTACTTTCTATGATGAAGAGAAAGACATTAGCTTGAAGGAGAAAACATTTAGCTTTTGAAATAAAACCTAATGTTTCAACAATTTAGATAAATTTGGATTTCTTTTATGTGTTATCATCTGACTTTCACAATATTATGGAATATTATTTTAAAGAACAATGTGTATATTATGAGAATTGTAATTTATACACCAATATATGTCTATTCTGCCAGGGAAGTATAGGCATGCAAGTAGCTGTTATCTCTTAACTCTCAAATAAAAAATGAGCTACAGCTGTTGGACAAGTAAAGGAAAATAATATCACAACTTCAGAAATTGCCTAAGGCAACTCAAGGCATTATTTTTAGATATGAAGCAGACCCACAAGGATAAGGTGCTCTATTTAAAAAGTACAGTATGAATGAAAAGTTTTGGGGGATGTATATCTCTTTTGGTTACCTCTGTGCCACTCTGACAAGAATATACCAGAAATGTGATGGTTTGAACAAACAGGACTTTATTCTCTCACAGTTTGGGGGCTTTAAGTCTGAGTTCAAAGTACCAGGCTCTAGGCGCTGGATGAAAGCCCCTCCACCTTGGTTTGAGCTCTGCCTCCTGCTCCCGATCTACTGAAGCTAGAGGCTTTTCTTCACTCAGACAGCTGCTGGCTGCTGAAACTGACAACCCCAAGGTTAACAAGTGAAAAGGCACAGTCCTGAAGTTACCAAACCACATGACAGGCCATTAATTCAAGTCCATTGAATGTCCCAAGATCAGCAGAGCACGGCAGGCTGCTGAACAAGATGTGGCTATATGTAGGTTTCAAGCATGCCATAATCTAGAGACCAGTCCCAAAGCTATTTCTTATATATGAGAAGCAGACCACATGCTCAAAGCAGCTATTCAGCTGTTCCAATAGATTTCACCATGTACTTAATTACAAGTCTCACCACCGGGAATAACTACATTCAGCTGCCCGGCCATTCAACCAGGCCCAGCCAAGATGACACACAAACTTAGCCACCATAATGTCACATAAACCAAAAAACAAACTCACTGCCATCTAGTTTAATCTGACTCATAGCTACCCCTCCTTGAGTTTCCAAGGTGGTATCACTACGGAAATAGATTGCCCAATCTTCCTTCAGAGGAGTGGCTGGTAGGTTTGAACCACCAGCCTTCTGGTTAGCCATCAAATGCCTTAGGCACCATGCCACCAGAGCTCCTACAATGTCACACACATTTTACTTTTAAATATAGCAAAATTGAAGTTAGAGAATCTTTCCCCTCATGAAATTTTGTTGTGTTTGAGTCTTTTTTGTGAAATTGTTTGCATGCTGTCCTTAACAGATTTATCTAGGTCAGAGCTTCTATCTCACCACTTGCATGCCTCTGTCCACTCTTGAATGTCTGAAGCTGTTTGAATTTAACACATATCATTTCTGTCAGGTTGTTTGTTTTGGTTGTTTGTTTCCATCTGAGAATTTAGCATCGGAGAGTGGTTGCAAATTGGCAAATCTAACACAAAAATCAGATCAGTTCTTGCTTTCATTATTTCTTTAATTTACATTTACCATTTGTTTAGGAAACAAATAGATATTTAAGATAAAGTGACTCATTGCTCTTCAGTGGATGCTTGGAGATAGCAAACACAAAAGGACACTAGTGTTCCAAATATGACAGTAGATAGTATCTTAGTTATCTAGTGCTTCTACAACTGAAATACCCCAAGTGGGTAGTTTAGCAAACATAAATTTATTTTCTTACAGTTTAGGAGGTTAGAAGTCTGAATTCAGGGTTCTCTAGGGAATGGCCTTCTCTCTCTATCAGCTCTGGAAAAAATTCCTCATCTCTACTGAGATTACCTCCTGAGCAGCCTTCATGTGACTTGGCTTCTCTCTTTCCTCTTCTCTGCTTCTTTAATGCACTTCTTTTATATCTTATAAGAGATTGACTCAAGGGACACCCTACACTACTCCTGTGTCAATAACAACAAAGATAACCATTACCAAATGGAATTATAACCATAGGCAGAGAGGTTAGGATTTATAAACCATATTTTAAGAAGACACAATTCAATCCATAATAGATGAAAATGAGTTACAAAATAAACCTGGAATTTATAAACTCTGAGAACACTGTTGTGATCTCCTGAAATCATGAACATGAATCTTGAGGATGATCTTCACTAGACTGTCAGCCTCTAGCAGACATTCATAACACTTTTTTTCCCAAGAAGCTCTAAGCCTGGCTTTGTGGAATAAAGCAATATGAAGAAAAATGTGGTGCTGAACAAAACACTAGGAAATGAGATTGGCATTGATTTCAGAGGAAATTCTTGTACCAATTATAAAGATAATTATTAATTAGTACCTAAAAGAAGGAACACTCAGGTTCAATATGGGTTAACAAGTACTAAGTCATGTCAAACTAATTCAATTTCTTTTAATAGGGTTAGCAGCTTAATAAATCAGGGAATATAAAAAACACTATAGGTAGGGTCTGGATTTCACCCAGGTATTTGACAAGGACTCTCATGCTTTCCTTGTTGACAAGATAATTAAAATAATCTGGAATGACCAGCAATTTCTGCTTGCAGAACATTTATAGAACTGTGTAAATAACTTAAATATTAAAATTATTGTAATTATGTATTCATTCCTCTTTATGTGACAGACACTTTTATGTGCTTTACATGCAGGCTTGAATCTTTTTAATCTTCTTAATCTATGAAATATTGTACATATTCTACAAATCAGAAACTGATGCAAAAATAAATACCTTCTGCAATGGCATTTGGATAGTAACTGGCAAAGCCATACATTGACTCCAGTAGTTTTAATCTCAAAATCAAACTATTAAACACTACGTGACATCTGTTTGATTGGTTCAGTACTTATATTTTTGTTGTTGTTAGGTGTTAATGATTGGCTCCAGCTCGTAGTGACCCCATGTGCAACGGAATGAAACACTGCCTGGCTTGCATAATCCACAATCTTTGCTATGCTTGAGCTCACTGCTTGCAACATTGTCTTCCCCTTTTCTACTGCCCCTTTACTTTACCAGGTGTGATAACCTTCTCTAGGGACTGTTGTTGTTGTTGTTAAGTGCCGTCGAGTCAAACCCATCAAAGTGACCCCTCCTTGGGTTTCCAAGGCACTATCACTATGGAAGTAGATAGCCCCATCTTCCTTCTGAGGACTAGTCCCTTCTAAGAACATGCACAACGTATGTGAGACAAAGTTTGGCCATTCTCATTTCTAAGGAGCATTCCAACTGTACTTAAAAGACAGATTTGCTCATTCTGCCAGTCTGTGGTATTTTCAGTACTTTCACCAACACCACAAATCAAATGTATCAGTTCTTCCTTATTCACTGCCCAGCTTTCACATACATATGAGGCTACTGAAAATATCATGTCTTGGATTAGGTGCAAGAATCCCTGGTGGTATAGTGGTTAAGACATGTGGCTGCTAACCATAAGGTCAGTGGCTCAAACCAACCCAGCTACGCCACAGAAAGAAGATGAGGTAATCTACTTCTGTAACAATTGACAGCCACACTGTTTTGGGGTATTTTTCTGGTCAGGTTCACCTTAGTCTACCAAATGACATCTTTGCTCTTTGACATTTTAAAGAGGTCTTTTACAGCAGATTTGCAATATGTCCTTTGATTTCTTGACTCCTACTTTCATGGCTGTTGATTGTGCATCCAAGTAAAACGACATCCTTGACAACTTCAGTCTTTTCTCCATTTATCACAATGTTGATTATTAATCCACTTTTGAGAATTTTTGCTTTCTTTATGTTAAGGTGTAATCCATACTGAAGACTGTAGCCTTTGATCTTCATCAGTAAGTGCTTCAAGTTATCTTTACTTTTAGCAATCAAGGTTGTGTCATCTGCATATTGCAGACTGTTAATCAGTCTTCTTTCGATCCTGATGCCATATGTTCTTCTGCATATAGTCCAATTTCTTGGATTATTTGCTCAAGGTACAGATTGAATAAGTATGGTGAAAGGATACAACCCTGATGCATACCTCTCCTGATTTTAAACCATGCATCCCTTGTTCTATTCAACTAATTGCCTCTTGATCTATGTATAGGTTCCTCATGAACACAACTAAGAGCTCTGAAATTCCCTTTCTTTGCAATGTTATCTGTAATCTGTTATGACCCACACAGTCAAATGCCTTTGCACAGTCAAAACACAGATAAACATCTTTCTATTATTCTTTGCTTTTAGCCAAGATTGGCATCAGCAATGATATCCCTCATTCCATTCCCTCTTCTGAATCAGGCTTGTAATTCTATCATTTCCCTGTTAATATGCTGTGTTGCTGCAACTCTTTTTGAATTAGCTTGAGTAAAATTTTACTTATGTGTGATATTAATGATACAGTTTGATAATTTCCACATTCTGTTGGATATCTTTCTTTGGAATGGGCACATATATCTTTTTTTTTCCCCATCCAAATTTCCAAATTTCTTGGCATAAATGATTGAGTGCCTGCAGTGCTGCATCCATGTTGAAATATCTCAGTGGGTATTCTCTCAATTCTTGGAGCTTTTTTTTCCATCAATTCCTTCAGTGCAGCTTGAACTTCCTCCATTTATACCATTGGTTCTTGATCATATGCTACCTCCTGAACAGTTGAATGTCAACCTATTCCTTTTCATACAGTGACTCTGTATTTTCCTTTGATCTTCTTTCTTTCTGTAGCTTTCAATATTTTGCTCACAGAATATTTCAATATTGCAATTTGAGGGTTGAATTTTGTCTCCAGTTCTTTTATCTTGAAAATGCCAAACATATTCTTCCATCTGTATTGTTGTTGTTGTTGTTGTTGTTATATGCCGTTGAGTCAGACCCGACCCATAATGACCCCTCCTTGGGTTTCTGAGGTGGTATCACTATGGAAGTATATTGTCCAACCTTCTTTGTGAGGAGTGGCTGGTGGGTTTGAACCACCAGACTTCTGGTTAGCAGTCAAGTGCCTTAGGCACTACACTACCAGAGCTCCTGTACTTGTAGGCATTTTAATTAATTATAACAATGAAGATATAAAGAACATGTTCATGTGTTTTTGACCTAGCATGTATCTGGAATAATAGGAAATATATTGGCTAATGTGATTAATGTTATCTTACTCCTTGCTTTAGTTTTCTATGGCTTCTGTGATAAATTACCACAACCTTAATGACATAAAACAACACAGATTTATTATGTTGCATATCTGTAGTCAAGAAGTCCAATACTGACTGATAGTGCTATTGCTCATTGCCTCCCAGTTTGCTCTGACCCATGACAACCCCACGTGTGCAGAGTATACATGTGCTCCTTAGGGTTTTCTAGACTGTGTCCTTTTGGAAACAGATCACTAGACCTGTCTTTTGAGATGCCTGTAAGTAATAGGTAGTTTCTACCTACCAATTCTTTGAGTAGCAGTCAAGAGCTTAATCACTTACACAACTCAGGGGCCTAAAGATGGCCTTACTGAGCTAAAATTAAGGTCTTCACAGGGCTGGATTCCTTGTGGGGGCTCTATTTCATCTTCACAGCCAGCAACGTTTCATATCTCTTTTCCTTTGTTGCATGGTCAAATTCTTTTCTTATTTTCTTCTGTCTTACTCTTCCATATGTGTAATTATTACAACCCAGAATATTTTCCTAATTTAAGTCCCATGATTAACAACCTTAATTTCATCTGCAAACTTAAATTCCCATTGCCACATAACCTAACATATTTACAAATTCTGGGAAATAGAACATCAGTATTTTGGGGGCCATTATTCTGATCACCATACTTCCTGTACTACATTCTCTAAGCTACAGAAAAGTGATCTTTCTAAAGCACATGTTGGGTTATGTCATATGGCAAGCTTTGTTTTTTCCTTCCATAACCACTTACATATGCTTGGCCAGTTTAATTCTTACTTTATTATGCCCTAATTAAGAACCTGCACTCTCCATTACTTTATAGGTAATATTCAACTAACTAATTTCATAGTTTAAAAGACCTATTATGGACTGAAATTTAAAGATTGTGGAAACTGTTTAATAAAAAGATATATTACATTAACACACTTTTATATATATTTAAGATTGTCCATATTAAAAAAAATAAAAATAGACTCTGGGATTTTTCTGGGCTTTCTTGTAGTCAGCAGTATCATTAAAGCAATCTAAAATCTAATCTACATGTGCTAAATTCATAAAATTATGGTATATGGAACAAAAGAGCAGGTTGTTTCACAATATTAAAATTGTTGGATAATAAATGAATCATGATATATATATATATATATATTTTAAGGACGAATTGGACAAAGAAAAAAAAAGTAGACAAACTGGAACTTATCTGTAGGAAAATAAGAATCCACATAAACTTGATTGAAGGAGTAACATTTAATGTGGCACAAAATTAGAAAAGAAAAAAATTTGAATTATATCAAATATATAAAGCATCATCAAGGTTAAAAAGAAATAGATTTGTTTTTTCCCTAGCCCCTGATAAGAACAGTATTTAGTAAGTTCATAGAAATATTGTTTTATGTCTAATAATTTGAATTGTCCAAACATGAAAGGAACTGTCTATAGCTGCGTGAACCCATACTTAAATAGGATTCAGACAACAATTTTTTTGTTGAATTTAATCTCTATAGTTTCTTCTCACCTAGTTGTCTTAGAATTTGGTAGTGGATGCACTTGGACCTTTTTAGCTAGCACCAATCCCCAAAATCGTATGTCATGCTCTACTTAGTTTCTCAGTTTTACAGAGACACAATTGCTTATTATAATCACTTTGAATTGGTTAGAGAAGAAAAGTGAAATCTCATTGCTCTGAGGCAACTTACAAATGGCGTACTATGTATCTTGCTTGATGGAGTGCAGTGGAGTATGCTGATGTAGATATTGAATTAGGAGGACAAGGGAGGACAAATCAAAGTGTTAACAAATTACATTGTACTAGAAAGTGGTAGGGTTGTGGTAGTTAAGGTTATGTGTCAACTGGGCTGGGTCTGGTTTTGAGTGGCTGGGCAGCTTGTTGTAGTTATTCCCCATGGTGAGATTGGTAATCAACTCCATGGTGGAATCTCTATGAGCAGCTGAGTAACTGCCTTAGGGATGTGGTCTGCTCCCATTATATAAGGAGAAATTTTAGGAATGGTCTGTAGCTTTTGGCACATATGAATCCTGCATGTAGCCAAGTTATTATTCAGCAGCCTACCATATTGTCTCCTGATCTTGGGACTCTTAATAGACTTGAATCAATGGCCTGCTGTGTGGTTTGGTAATATGAGGACTGTGCCTTTTTACTTGTTGACCTTGGGTTTGTCAGCCTCAGCAACCAGCAGCTGCCTGAGTGAAGAAAGCCACCGGCTTCAGTGAGCTGAGAGCAAGAGGCAGAGCTGAAGCCCAAGGTCAAAGGGCTTTCACCCAGCCCCTAGAGCCTGATACTTTGAACTTGGACTTCTAAGCTCTGAAACTGTAAGAGAATAAACTCCTCTTTGTTAAACCCACTCAAATGTGGTATGTCTGTTAGAGCGGCAATAGGTAACCAAAGCAAGAGTGCGTGTTACATTCATTACTTTCAGATTCAACCTCTGCAGATTGGTGAGTTTTAGGCAGGGTGTTTATATATTCCACATAGATCTCCAGGCCTTCTTTGGACACACCATTGGATGGGTCTGGCCCACCTACCTTTAGGTTAGTAGTTGAATACAAATGATTCATGCCACTTATAGACCCCCTTATTAAACTCTGTTGGAATAATTTTCCTCTTGGTTCCCCTTAGACATGCCTTCAAATGCACACTTTTGAAATCTTCTGTTTTCTTCTCAATTCTTTCCCTTAAGTTTCTATACAGGTTCAGGAAAATCTTTCTCTAAATTATTTTTAGTGTTCTACATCTTTTATTTTCCAGACGATTCCAGTATCTTATCTATTCCTGTAAGATGTTTGATGAATGTATGCATATTTTAGAAGTGTCCATCAAGCACATACAGGAATATGTATAATAAATTTTTAAGCTCCTACTTGTTGTCTAAGGCATTTGATTGCTAACCAGAAAGCTAGCAGTTCAAACCCACCAGTCACTCCTTGGAGGGGAGATTGGGCAATCTACTTCCATAGAGATACTGCCTTGGAAACCCAAGGAGGGGTCGCTATGAGTCAAATGGCTTGATGGCAATAATTTTGGTTTTGGTTCAGTTTACCTGTTGTTACAACCAAAGTAGAACTGCCCCATAGGATATCCATGACTGTAATCTTTATGTAAGTGGACTGCAAAGACCTGGAGAACACAGTCAGCATTTCGCAAGCTGAAAGAACTAAGGAAAAAAACCAAGCTTCAAGTTGTAATACTGAGCATCCTGTTGGCAAAATACATTTAGTATTTTGATGCATGGAACATCAAAAGAAGATGGAAAGAATATACAGAATCACTGTACCAAAGACAGTTGATCTATGTTCAACCATTTCAGAAAATAGTTTATGATTAAGAACAGAAAGTATTGAAAGAAGAAGTTCAAGCTGCACTGAACCCACTGGAAAAAAAACAAAAACAAAACAAGGCTCCAGGAATTAACAGAGTACCTATGAGATGTTTCAGTAAATGGATGCAGTGCTGGAGGTGTTCACTTGTTTATATCAAGAAATTTG
>NW_006921773.1:1993961-2004477 GCF_000298275.1 Orycteropus afer afer | reverse complement strand
AATGAAAAGGAAAAGTTTATATATGGAAGGAAATTTTCTTTGTTGATTACCAGGGATGGAAGGGAAGAGGAGGGAAAATTGTTAGAGGGGTGAAAAAAAGAAAAAAAAATGTAAATGTATATAGTATACACATACAAAAAAAAAAAAAAAATTTGGAAGTCAGCTACTTTGCCAACAAAGTGGAAGAGACTGATATTTGTGACCATTCCAAAGAAAGTTGATTCAACATAAAGTAGAAATTATCAAGCAATATCATTAATATCACACACAAGTACAATTTTGCTGATGATAATTAAAAAATGGTTGCAGCAGTGCGTGGACAAGGAACTGACAGAAATTTAAGCTAGATTCAGAAGAGGACATGGAACAAGAGATAGCATTGTTAATATCAGGAGAATCTTGGCCAAAAGCATTAAATCTCATTTACCTGTGTTTTAATGATGCACAGATATTAAATTGTGAGAATCATAATAAATTATGACCTGTACATAGGTCAAGAGGCAGTCATTCAAAGATAAAAAGAGGATACTGCATGGTATAAAATCAGAAAGGTGTGTGCCAGTGTTCAATCCTTCTACCATACTTATTCAATCTGTATTCTGTAGAAATAAACTGAGAAGCTGGACTATATGAAGACTACATTATCAGAATTGGAGGGAGACTCATTGTAGGAAGACAACTTAAGATATGCAGATAATACAGTCCTGCTTGCTGAAACAAAGGGGAGTTGAAGCATTTACTAATGAAAACCTTCAGTATGGATTCTACACCAAACCAAACCTACTGTCATTGAGTCATTTCTGACTCATAGTAAGCCTATAGGACATAGTAGAAATGCCCCATATGGTTTCCAGTGTTATCAATCCTTACAGAAGCAAACTGACCATCTTTCTCCCATGGAGCAGCTGGTGGGTTCAAACAGTCAAAGCTTTGGTCAGCAGCCCAATGCTTTAACCACAGCATCACTAGGGTGTCTTCAGTATGGATTGTACCTCAACAAGAAGAAAACAAAATCCTTACAACTGGACCAATAAGCAACATCATGACAAATGGAGAGAAGATTGAAGTTGTCAAGAATTTTGTTTTACTTGCATCCAAAATCAATCCCCATAGAAGCAACAGTCAAGAAATCAAACAACATATTGCATTGTGCAAATATGCTTCAAAAGACTTCTTTAAAGTATTCAGAAGAAAAAATATCACTTTGAGGACTAAGGTGTGCCTGACCTAACCATGATATTTTCATTCACTTCATATGCATGCAAAAGCAGGACAATGAATGAGGACAACTAAAGAAGAAGCTTGTTGTTACAGGAGAATATGAATGCAAAGAACATATTTTTAATTTCATAATTTGCTTCTAATTTTCACAGGTGTGTGTGAACTCAATTTATTTCTAAAAATTTCACAGGGATAATATTTGGACACCATGAGTACTATTAGAAATAGATCGTGAGGAAATTGACATCTATTTGTTTTGCCCAAGGTCACAGTGCTGGTTAAAAGCAAGTAGGGAAAGAGGCATCCTATTACTGCCTCAAAATCATCCCACAGGACAGGAGGAGGACACAGTTTTGAACCTTGGACTTCTAATTATAAGTTCAGTGCTCTTTTCATTATGCCATGTGACCTTTCCAAGTAAAATATCACATCTTTCCAATATGATAATTAGCTATCAGTGTGACTTTGAGGCAATGATTCTTGTAGAAGGAGGGAAAGAGAGAAAGAGGAGGGAAAAAAATCCCTATTGAAATACTCCAGTTAACCCTAGCAGATATATTTATTTTTCTTATTGACCTAATCACAGTTGCAATTAATCTGAAATGAATAGCTACAGTTTTCTCATCTTTGGCTTGCCATACATATAGAGCTGCTTAAAAAAGCACTCAGTGACATTTTAGAGTAAATATGACAAGCAAATTCAAATGTAATTACACAAGTCATATATGGTGTGAGTCATTTGTAAAATTCACAATGAATGAGCTATACGACACAGAATCCATTTGTCACTTAAGAAAATGAGATCATCTGCTTTTTCATAAGAAAAGAGAAATTTGACAGTGCAATAAGCAAAGTCGAAGGCAGAAAATTTCCAAATTATCATTCTCCAGTGATCCAGTATCAAATGATAAACCATGAAGATATTATCCATTTATTCCTTTTTTGACAAATGCTGGTAGAGGAAAGGAATGGGAAATCTGAAGAACAGGCATATAGCCTTATATTTTTAGACTTTTGAAATCTTGGTTAATAAAACTCAGATGAATAGTTGTTCTTTTAACTTCTTTTTTATTATATCTCTCTATATTCTAAAATTTCCATAATACACAGAATCTAGTTTTCTCTCGGATAATAAGTAACTAGGAAAAAAAATATTTTCTTTGTGCATTAATTGTCCAGATCAGAGAGGGAATAGCTAAATTTACATAAAATGAAATATTCTTCATTATTATTCCAGAGATATTAAAATATGAAAGTAGTAAAATATGTTTTCTCAGAAAGTATGCTTTCTTTGTCATTGTTTCTAATTGTCTGTAAGTGGGTCTGAATGTAATTGTTTTCAAAAAGTGAGAGTATAGACCAATGAGATATGTATCACATTGTCAAAAATTATTTCAAAATGTGCATGTTGGATTATTCTTTCTGTCCAGACATGTGTTGTGTAGTTGCAAGTCACTAACTTTGCTGGTTACTTTTTAAAAGAATTAACAAATAAGAGCACAGAACACTCAAAATATAAAGCCATTATATTAAGCACAAATTGAAAAAAGGCAACTAAGACACTTATCCATAACTTGGCCTATTTCCCTGGTCCTTGGACTCAATTTATGTTCTTCTTCTGTTATTTTTGTTTTGTGTAGGTAAGCTCCACCTTTGTCCTTTATAGATGTGCTCCCCTCTCTGCACTGCTAGACAAGACTTGTTTCCATATCCCATGTTCTTTCTTGCTTCTAAGCTTTTGCTTTCCATCAGTTACTCAAGCTGCTATGGTAAAGAGATAAACAGATTTCTAGAAAATGAATGTACTTTCAAAATTTTTGCATACTCTTCCTATGACAAAATGTTTCTTTCTTCCTTTCTTTTTTCCCACAGGTTTTCATATGCTGTATGTTTTTCCAGTGTGTTTAAATGTTTAGCTACTAACAGAAAGGTTGTTAGTTCAAACTCACAGTGATTCCACAGGAGAAAAGACCCAAGGAATCTTTTCCCATAAAGATTATAGTCTTGGAAATCTTATGGGGCTATTCTATTTTGTCCTGTAGGGTCTTCTATCCTGTGTCAGAATAAACTTGACAACACACCACCACAATAATGCTTTCTTAATACTCTAGTGTCAATTTGGGGACTTTTGGAAGCTACAACAAAATCACAAACACAAAAAGAACAAAGCAGCCTTCTTTTTAATGGCTAGAGTGATGATTTAAACAAAATTAACTATGGGGCCAGTAGTTAGGGGTTGATTTAATCATTTTCCCACTTTATTCTTTGCTTGTTTTCAATCCCTCTTCACTGTGTTTCTTATCTAACTTTCATTATTTTAAAATAAATTCTTTCCTGAATTCTTAAACTGAGATTGTCATCTCTGTACCCTGAAGGGAGTTGTGTCAGGGGCCACAACCATGTTCACCAGCATTACCTGGATATACAGATTCTACTATCATAACACAGAAGCACCCTTTGAGTATCATGCAGAACATATGTAAATGTTTAAGATCAATGTTGTCACTGATCCTTTTGATAACATAATTAAATTTCAATTACATGTAAATTCAGATTGTAGTTGGAATTCAGCTAGCATCTCTTTATGTAGTTTTCCTCAACTTTTTTCTGAAATATCTAGAAAGACATGGAGAGTAATTGCAATACAGAAATACTACTAGGCAAAATATTTGAAAAATTGAATATTTTAAATTAAAATGGATAATTTAAAATACATGGAACTAGAATGAGAACACAAAAATATAACTTCTACTATTTGTGGGCTCTGGTTTGGCCTCATGAAAGAAATGCATGTAAAATACAATTTAATATGCACCATTAGTCTCATACTCTCTGCCCTCTGATTCAGAGGTGAGCATCTGTAGAAGTCATACATGAAGCTCCGTTGCACTGTCAATTTAAAAAGTGTTCAGCTTAGTGTCCAATTCGTTGTCTTTCACCTCTTCACTTTCTCCTGCCATTTTACAGTAATTCTTTAGTTTTTGCAACAATTTGAAAGCAGCTGGGGAGAAAGACATGATTTTCCAGCAAAGGTGCAGTATGTTCCACAAGATATATATCCCCCCAGCGAATGGTACAGTTTGATAAAGAAAGACAAAAAAGAGGTTTAAGTTTCACTGTTCACCAAAAGAATGACAGTTCAAAGCAACTAGTTCTGCAGGAGAAAGATGTGGCAGTTTACTTCCATAAATATCACATCTTTGAAAATGCTATGCGGCAGTTCCATAAGGGACTATAGGGTCACTAGGAGTCAGAATCATCTCAATGGCCATTGGTTATTGGATCAGGGTACTAAGGAACTAGAAAATGAGGGCAGAATGTGATGTTACTTAAGTAGAGCTTAGCCCCCTTGTAAATTTAACAGGAGACTTGAACATTCTTCAAGCACACAGAGAGCAAGAGTAAAAAAAAAAAAAAAAGTGCTTAAAAAACAGAATCTGGAAAGATAATTAGTGATATAATGATTAAATAAGAAAAACAGTTCATTCATAGCCAGTAGATACAATCTAGGAGCTCTGGTAGCGTAGTGCCTAAGGCACTTGACTGCTAACCAGAAAGTTGGTGGTGCAAACCCACCAGCCACTCCTCAAAAGGAATGTTGGGCAATCTACTTCCATAGTGATACCGCCTTGGAAACCCAAGGAGGGGTCGCTATGAGTTGGGTCTAACAATGGCACATAACAACAACAACAACAACAACAGAAACAGTCTGAAAAATAAAATATCAAGAGTTTTGTTGCCATCATGAGAATAATGTTGAGAGGCTTGACTTTTATAAAAGTAATGAAAAAAGCAACTGATTGTGTATAGATAGGGATGGGAAGGAATAGCTATGAGAATTAAAAAATAATCAAGGGAAAATAAAAATAAATAAGTGAAAGAAAATGACACTGATAACAGAATCATAAGCTACATTGAAAAAAGTATGAAAAATCAGTAAAGAATCAAATGCACAGGTCAAATTTGAGAAGCTCTTCAAGAATGGCAAAGGAAAAGTAAAAGTGTGAGAAATTAGCTACTGATGATATAAATATAGCTGTTGTGGATTCATGAACAAAGTAAAATATATGAAACAATTGTAATCATTTGAGTATAGTGATTTTCCTATTCAATACAAAATGTAACAGGTAGTTTTCTTCAAGTATTAGTATCATTGACATCAAAGAAATCTATAATTAATGTAGAGAAATAACAATGTTTTTGATTTGTCTTTGTATTGTGATAATGTCATTTTGCTCCAAATAAGCATATGTTTACCACTTTTTCCATCAAAATTTCAATTCAGCCTTTTTACTGAATTAGAGAAAATAATTCCATATCTCTTCTATATGAATGAATATGTAAGAAGAAAATATATATTTGATAAAATAATAAGGGGTACCTGATATACAAAAATCTTAAAATGCATTAAAAAGCTAGAAATAAGTGAAGTGTGTTTAGAAGCTCTGGTGGCATAGTACCTAAGACATTTGACAGATAACCAGAAGGCTGGCAGTTCAAACCCACCAGGAACCCTTCAGAAGGAAGACTAGGCAATCTACTTCTGTAGTTATATCACCTCAGAAACTCAAAGAGGGGCCACTGTGAGTCAGATCCGACTCCACAGAAGTGAGTTGTTTTGAGTTAGTTTTTGGCAAAGGAGGAGAACAATGGAAGAAGGGAATAGAATATGAAGTCTAACAACAAATCCTAGTACATATCACTAAATATATAACAAATTTGACATTTCTAAACTTTGAAGAAGAGATTATCTGTTAAATTCAATAAATATTGATGGAATTACTAACTACTTGGTAATAGTATTATTTCTTTACATCATGAGCCAGAATGAGTGTCAAAGAAATGAGCCAAATTTGGAGTTGGACTTTCTAAATACTACTCATTAATTTTACATTTATTCTACACATATTTCTTTATTACCAAATATGTTCCAAACACTAAATAATAATGTGTGAATTACAATGAAAAAGAGAGAGGCACTGCTTTATCCCTATAGAACATACTTGATAAAGAATTAGGAATATAGTATATAATGCATATATGTCCTATGTGTGTGTGTGTACACACACACATACACATACATACACACAGTTTTGAATAAAGAAAAAAAAAGCACTTCTGGAAGTCAAAAATACCATGAATAAATTGAGAAATAGGCAAAAACCATTTTAAAATGATTTTGAAATGTTTGTTATAGATATTATACAATGTCTCTGCATATAGAAAATGTCATTTGTTTCAAAAATATTAATATATCATTAGGTTCAATAACTATTTGTAGATAATCAATAAAGAACAAAGAATACAAAGATTAGAAGTCATTAAAGCAAAAACCAAACCCACTGCTACTGAGTTGATTCTGACTCATACTGACCCTATAGGACAGAGTAGAACTGCTCCATAGATTTGCCAAGGCTATAAATCTTTACGGAAGCAAACTGCCTCTTCTTTCTCCTGCAGAGAGTCCAGAGGATTTGAACCACCAAACTTTTCATTAGAAGCCCAGAGCCTTAACCACTGCACCAACTAGATCAATAAGCAACATTGTGATTAACGAAGAAAATATTGAAGTTTGTAAAGAATTTAAACTCTATATACTTTACTAGCAATTAAGAAATTCATTAAAATGGGGCTACCTTTGATAATTATTAAATCTTAACAAATTTAACAAAAAGCTGATGCTCATGATGGACAAATGTGAAATTAGGATAGATATTGTTGTATAAAGTAGTTAAGGGTATACAAAATAGAATTTTTAAGAAGGGCAGTTTTGAACACATCAAAACAATGAAAAATATAAAATGCCCTTTGCAGCAGTGATCCCACGCCTAGGAATGTACTGTAAGAAAGACATCGAACAAATGATGAAACATTATAAAAAAAAAAAAATGCTTAATCACGTCACTGTTTATAATTATAAAATGTGTGTTTATGTGTGTGTGTATATATATTGTTTTTGTTGTTATGTGTCCTCAAGTCGGGCCTGATTCATAGCGACCCCTCCTTGGGTTTCTGAGGCAGTATCACTACAGAAGTAGATTGCCCCATCTTCCTTCTGAGGAGTGGCTGGTGGGTTTGAACCGCCAGCCTTCAGGTTAGCAGTCAGGTGCCTTAGGCACATTTAAAAATCATCATGGAATCCTGGAATTTGAAAGAAATCTAATATTTATGAAGTCTTCCTCATTGTGCAATTGCCCTTCTTCCATCTTTGACAGTGGCCATCTGAGACTGCTGGAGGCATTATTTTTAATATCTTCATATTATTTAATTTTGTGGATTTGCCATGATTTATTTAAGCACTCACCCATCTCAGTATTTTAATGATACTGCAACAAAAATCTTTTCATTGGTCTCTCAGTTTGTCATACTGTAGTGCCTTACATGTTGTCCTCATGAAGAGCCTCTACAAAGACCAAAAAGGAGTTGTTCCAACAAAATAAGGGACTCTCTGCTGTTTAAAATCAGGAAAGATGTGAGTCATTGTTACGGCCTTCCAGATACTTATTCAATCTGTATGCAGAGCAAATAAACCAAGAATTTGGACAATATGAAGTAGAACTCAGCATCAAGATTGTAGGAAGACACATTAACAACCTGTGATATGTGGATGACACATTTTTTCTTGCTGAAAGTGAAGAGGATTTGAAAAGACTACAGCTTTCAGTATGGATTACACCTCAACATAAGGAGCACAAAAATCCTCACAACTAGATCAATAAGCAACATTGTGATTAACGAAGAAAATATTGAAGTTTGTAAAGAATTTAAACTCACAGTTAACAACCATGGAAGCAGCAGTCAAGAAATCAAGTGATGTATTACATTGGACAAACTTTCTGCAAAAGACTTCTTTAAAGTGTCAAAAAGCTGAGATGTCACTCTGAGGACTAAGTTGCACCTGACCCAAGCCATGTTGTTGCTGTCATGTGCCATTGAGTCAGACATGACTCATAGTGATCCCTCTTTGGGTTTCCAAGGCAGTATCACTACGGAAGTAGATTGTCCCATCTTCCTTACGAGGAGTGGCTGGTGGGTTTGAATGCCAGCCTTCTGGTTAGCAGTCAAGTGCCTTAGGCATTATGCTACAGAGCTCCACTATGCTACCCAAGCCATAGTATATTCAATTCTCTCATATGCATGCGAAATCTGGACATTGAGTAAAGAAGACCGAAGAAAATTGATGCTTTTGAATTATGATGTTGGTGAAATATATTAAATATACCATGGATTTCAAGAGGAATGAACAAATCTGTCTTAGAAATATAGCTGGAATCCTCCTTAGAAACAAGGTGGCAAGACGTTGTCTCACTTACTTTAGACATTTATCAGCAGAGATCAATCCCGGAAGAAGGATATCATGCTTAGTAAAATAGAGGGTCATTTTATACTGAATCTTTCATGATACATTTTCAGTGAAATAAAAATTCAAAACCAATATGGCATAATTATGTTTGAAAAATATCAAAAAATGGAAATAATCTGTAATTTTAAATTATTAGCTTGTATCTTTCAGTGGTTTAATTATAATTTATTTTTATTTTCTGCTTTGTGTTTTCCTGTATTTGCAGATTTTTATCAGTGAATATATACTATTTTAAGCAAAATCATTTTAAAAATAGTTGAATATATACTATTTTAAGCAAAATCACTTAAAAAATAGTTGCATTAAACAGTTTTTGGAAGAATAACCATTTTATAATCTTATATGTTGAAAATAGGATAGAAAAGAAAATTGACATGCCCATTAGCATTTTTCTTGGTTAGTGTGTATGCTTTGTTGCTGTAACAGCAACCCCCCAAATAGTGGCAATTAAGATATAATTCCATTTCTCTCTCCTGTAACAGTCAAGCTATAAATTTCAACTTCTATTACTATTGGATGGGGAGCCTGTTGCCATAGCAGTTATTCACTTAGCTGCTCACAAAAAGGTCAATTGTTTTAACCCATTGGCCACTCCATGGGAGAAAGATGTTTCAGTCTGTTTCTGTAAAGATTTATGCCATTAAAAATCTTTTGGGTGGATAGATGGGTGGACAGGCTGTACTCTAATGTATGTCTATGCAGTGGGGAGTATACCCAAGACCATGTACAGGGTTGGCAGACAATGGTTCTACAAGTGTATTTCTGTGTTCTGTGAGAATTCCCAGGTGTATACTAGAGCTGGCAAGGGACATAGTTATCGTCACTTCTTGGTCACAGTCAGCTACCCAGAGGGTACAAGTAGTTGAACCTGTGGGCTCAGGACCATAGTCACAGGGGACATCAATCTCAATTGGCATAACATACGATGCAAAACATTGTTCCACCTCCTACTTTGGCAAGTTGCAACTGGTATCTTAAAAGCTTGCAAGCAGCCATCTGGATGCAATGATGGGTCTCTCCTCATCCAGAGAAAAGAAGAATGAAGAAAACCAGAGATTCATGGAAGCAATTAGTCCAAGCGACTTGTACACCATGCAATTCACAGCCTATACAACTATGAGACCAGAAGAACTAGATGGTGCCCAGCTACCACTGTCAACCACTCAGAGGGTGATCTATGTAGGAGATCCTTGATAGAGATGGAGAACAACGTGGAACAAAACTCAAAATCATTTGGGAAAAAAAAAAAAATAGAGCCTGGTGGAACCACTGTGATTATGGTGCCTAACTGCCCTTCAGGTCTGGAATTGAACCCACATCTGTGGCTTCCAGCCAAACAAACAGTAGGCATATGAGTTGAGCATTTACCTGAAGTAGGTACATCCCTTGGAGAGAGCAATCATGGGAGAAAGAAGGGCTGTTTATGCACAGGGAGACAGCTCAAGGGACAGGAGTGCATGGAGGGATGGAAACAGGGAAGAGGCAACAGTCAGGAGTAAATGGGAGAGGAGTTGTTGCATTTGGGTGAATTGTAGTCAATGTCATGAGACAAAGTGTATGTGAACTGCTGGATGGAAAGTGAATTTGTCTCCCAAATCACAATTAAAAAGAAAGAGAGAGAGAAAACATCTTTTGGGACAGTTCTACTTTCCTGTATGGTCACTGTGAGTCAGAATCAACTCTCCAAAAATGAATATTACTGTAGATTCCAGAGACCATGGGAACTGGTGGATAATAGCAGCCTATGACAGACACTATTCTTGTATATGTGAAACTTATGTGAAACCTCATCATAGAAATTGAGTGAACATAAATTAATTTTTCGGGCAAGGCATGAAGAAAATTTCTCAAAATATTTTTTTAAAATTTTTTGTCACAATAACTTTGAAGGTCCACAAACTTTTTAATGTTTGTATTTAATAGTGACTCACA
>NW_006921773.1:1985754-1993341 GCF_000298275.1 Orycteropus afer afer | reverse complement strand
AGCACCAAGTTTGCAAGGGAATGATCAATGTCTTGCAGAGACAGGAGAATAAAAACATTATAAAGTATCACCTTTGTTTTACTGGATTTTATAATCTAGCTTAAAAGATTTCAAAGAAATCCCCAGAAACTAATAACAATACAAACCAGTGTAGGTGGAAGTTTTAAGGAAAGAGATTATTTACAAGCCACCAAAGCTGCTTCTGCATATATCTTGAAGTGGCCCATGACAAGCATTTTCTATTCTCTTTTCCTTTCTATTTGCAAGGGTTCAAGTTTTACATTTGGATAGTATGTGATTTCTATCACAGCTACAAGTCTAATATTTTTGTATACAGTTCTTCTCTTCCTGTCCGTAGTGGCCCAGAGAGCAATGATTATCATTAAGTGAATGGGACCCATGCACAGTGAGGACAACTGAGTCCTTGTTACTCAGTATTTCGTCTCCATTTATACACTCTGTCAAGCTATCTGGGTTTTTGAAATTTTGAAAGAGGAAATGACTTAATGCCATTATTAGTTAATATTTTTGTGGTTCCCTTTGTTTTATTTTTAATAGTAGATACACAGTCAGTTTCTTAGTGTATACTGTGAATGAGTCATAAAACTTAAAACCCAAAAACTATTATATGACCATAATGTTGTTGCTGTTATGTGCCCTCGAGTTGGACCCAACTCATAGCGACCCCTCCTGGGGTTTCTGAGGCAGTATCACTAAGGAAGGAGATTGCCCAACCTTCCTTCTGAGAAGTGTCTGGTGGGTTTGAGCCACCAGCTTTCTGATTAGCAGTCAAATGCCTTAGGTACTAAGCCACCAGATATCTTTATGATCATAATATAGTCCCAAAAATCAGTAAGATCATACATTATATATAATAGCTATATTTTGTGGTTGTTTTTGTCAAAGCCTTTTGACATATCCCAATTTAGGTTTATTAATGTCACATGGAAATTACTAATTGAGTACCATATTTTTAGTCTTTAAATATACTAGGGAAAAAAAAAAAGGAGTTACACAATATTTCTCAACACCAAATTGGAAGCCTTTTTACTGATTCTTAAGGAAAGCAATTCTATGCATAAAAAATATGATTTGTTGGATGAAAAAATTTATCATCCAAAAACCATGACCTTCTTTACACCTGTGGTTTCACCATGTCCTTCTGCAGTTTAAGATTTTTTTCTTCCCCACAGGTGCAGATACAGCAGGGAGTCAAGGCCACATTAAAGTCACCAAATGAACATTTAAACCTTTGGTTCTATCTCCTCTAGATGCTCATTAACCTTTTGATAATAATTTGTTTGGTCTCTTAATACATAGAACAAGCAACAGAAAAATCTCCACTTTGGTTGTCAAAAAGCATAATATTGTGTATATGTGTATACTTGTGTGTGTGTGTGTGTGTGTGTGCATATAAGAAAGAGAGATAAAGAGACCAAGCAAGAACAAGAATATGAGAGGCTTGGAAATATAGAATTTAGGATTATTTTCCTGAATTGAACATAAATGTTTCCAGAGTAATCAATTTAAGGAATAGCACTTTTTTTAATCTCTCTTCCTAAAATTAGATACTAATCTAATTTTAGGAAGAGAGATTTAAAAAAGTGTATTTTGTGATGGTCATTTCCAAAGAATTTCTCTTTTACTGAAATACGTTTTCTTAAAAAAAGTATGTTGCATTTACCAATTTTTAAAAAATGCTGGATATAGGATCTTAGGGTACATAACTGATCAAATGTTTTATGAAATCAGTATATGATAACTACTTTATTAGGAGTTTAAGAATCACAAATTGTATCTACTTCTAAATGCCTTTGAATACCAAAAACAAAACCAAAACACACACACAAACTTTTAAAATGTAATGCTTCTTCTATACACTGGTCTTGTTATTTTGTTTTCTAAAGGAAATATCTAATTAGAAGAACACTGCAGCTTTTATTGCACTTAAACATTTTGAAAAAAACTTGATTCTGATTTGCAGAAACTAATACCAGAATTTCTTATACATCTTATCATGTGTTTTCTAAAATCTAAATCCTCACTGAAAGTGTGTCTAAGCTCCTAAACTATGTTTTTGAAAGTGTTGTCTTCAGAGGTTTGGACATTACCTTACATTTTTTTCTATTGCTAAATCTGTATCCAAATGAAAATATTATTTTAGTGACTAATATTCTTGCCATAAAAGCCAAACCTAATCACTTCCATTGAGTTGAATTTGACTCATAACGAACCCTCCTTATGTTTCTAAGACAGTATTTCTATGGAAGTAGATTTCCCAGTCTTCCTTCCAAGTAGTGGCTGCTGGGTTTGAACCACCAGCCTTCTGGTTAGTCAAATGCCTTAGGAACTATGCCACCAGAGCTCCCACTCTTGCCATAGTGATTATAAAAATCAGGGTAATAGAAAACACAGGGAAGAGTTCTGTTTTCTTTAGAGTGCTTTTTCACTTCACAGGAGAATCTAAACTGTTAAAAATAAAACAAATTCTCTGAAAATTATTTGGCTTGTATATAATTTATGCAGGTTTCTCATTAATAGCATTATCTATTTAACACATCCATTACATATCCTCAGTTAATTTAGACAGAAAAAAATGTAGCAACTTCAAGAGGAAATTTTCCATTAAATTAAGGATACTGATTTTAATAGAAGTCCCAAATAGACATGGAAATTAACAGGGAGAAAAACAAATAGATTAAAATTGACCCCATTATAATTTGTTATGCCATATAGAATGAAAATATTAAGACAGATTCACTAGAAAAAAAAAAGTATTGCCATTAAAATTTTTTATACTCTAAAATACATGACTTTAAAAAATACTATCAAATTACAGGAGCATATATAAAAATATGACCTTATACAGTTCTGAATAAATTTGTATCTTGCAAACACAACATGTTATTACAAGGCTCACTTGGTTTTGATGATCAAGGATTGTGTAAGTGAAGAGCAACACTATTGTTTACTGACCTCCTTTCATTGTAACACTACAGCTTTTCAAGCACCATGAATTGCTGTCTTTTCCATTTTCCTTTTCACCTCTTCCACCATTCCACACATTCACAAATAGCTATTATTATTTCCAACATATCACTTGAAATTTTATTTTATTTGTCCCTTCTTTGGACCTTAAAATCTCTATTTTCCAATACAGTCCTGTTTAAGTGCCTGGGTCATCACTTAACAAATAGCAGAAGAAAAATCACACATGGTATGGGTTATCTAACTTCAGGGGGAAAAATAAAAGGGACTAATCTGAATGACCATAATATAGGAACTGAGGCTGGAGAAAAGGGCTGAATAAATGTTCTACTCTGTTCTATAGGATCATTATAAGTCAAAATTGACCTGATGGCAGTGAGTTTAGATCTGAAAGAGAAGATTGGCCCTTCACAATATTGCATGTGTCTATTTCTTCAATTTAACTTTTCTTTTTCCCCTCAATTGCTTTATCTATTCAAATTGCTTCACTGAACACTCACAGTCTAGCATTTTGTAGTAATGGAATACAAACATGGATATGAAAGGATCTCAGTTGAGTCTAATGTAAAAACAGAGCAATAAATGTACATTTTTCTTAGTACCATACATTTTAAAGGTGCTCCTTCATAAGTTACTTACTTCTTTATGCTGGGCACTGGCTATAAAGTTCTCAGACAACATTGCTATCTTTGAGGAACTCAAAATCTCACAAAATCTAGATAATTATATACTGCATGTTGATTAGTGCATACAGAGCACAGAGTGTTATGGGAGGAATAGAAACTCTGCTCATTGGAAAGAGGAGGAATGGCCTGGAGACATTTCAAAGGGGAATTGGAGCCTTGGCAGCTTTAACAGAGGTCTAGGAATTGACCAGGCAGAAAACTCTAGAAATGGAATAAAATATTCAAAGAAAATGAATGCAGCAAGCATAATGGTTTGAGAGTACTAAACAATATGATATAGTCAAAGATATTTAACTAATATTGTGGAATTGAATTACCTGCCTGCCTATGGAGTATGTAAGAGTCCTGGTGGTGCAATGGTTAAAATGCTTGCCTGCCAATCAAAAGGTATGTGGTTTGAATAAGTATAGCTTGGGCATGGTGGGTATGGTAGTTAATGTTGTGTGTCAATGTGGCTGGGCAATGGTTTTGAGTGGCATGGAAGTTGTAGGTAGTTATTCCCCATGATGAAATTAGATGTGATATAATCAATTCCATGATCGAATCCACTGTGAGCAGCTAGTTAGTTGCTTTTGGTGTGAGGCTTGCTTCCAGTATATATAGACATATTTTGAAAAAGGAGTCTAGCTTTTTAGCACATGTTGGATATGGCTTTTAGCCAAGTTTTCGTCTCCAGTCCTGGACTTGAACAAATGCCCTGCAATGTTGCCTACTGATCTTAGATTTGTGTCATTTTACCTCCCCATCTGGGTTCATCAGCCTCAGCAGCTAGTAGCTGCATGAGTCAAAAGAAGCTTCCAGCTCCAGTGGACCTGAAACAAGAGGCATTACTGAAACCCAAGGTCAAGGGGCCTTCATCCAGGTCTTGAGCTGGCACTCTGCATTTGGACTTCCAACCTCCTAAACTACAAAGAATAAATTCTTTATTAATTTCATCCATTTGTGGTATTTCTGTTACAGCAGCACTAGAGAACTAAGAGAGAACTCTGGTGGTGTAGTGCCTAAGGCGTTTGACTGCTAACCAGAAGGCTGGCAGTTCAAACCCACCAGCCACTCCTGGGAAGGAAGTTGGGCAATCTACTTCTATAGTGATACCACCTTGGAAACCCAAGGAAGGGTTGCTATGAGTCAAAATCAATTTGAAGACAGTGAGTTTGGTTTGGTTTAGAGAGAACTAAGACAGTGGGCAAAGACATGTTTTGGTGAGAGATAAAAGTGAATAAGTAATCTGTCACTGGATCACAGAAGACCTTTAATCTTATATTAATGGAGTTAGTTCATCATTAACCAACAGTAAACCAGTTTACTGAGTTGATTCTGACTCAGTGCAACTCTATGTGTGTGAGAGTAGACGTGGGCTTCATAGGGCCACTCTTTTATCAGTGGCTCGCCAAGCCTTTCTCCTAGGCAGTTCTGGGTGGTCTTGAACTGCCAATCTCTTGTTTACTAGCCAAGGAGATTAATCATTTTTAACACTCAGCTACATCTAACCACTAGTAAGTGGTAGTGAACAATGGAAAGATAAGTAAATAGTGTAATTATATAGATATTGGAGAAAGTTCAGACTGTGTAGCAGTGTGGCAAATCAATTTGGGGAGTGAAAGCAGAAATCAGGAAGAAGCAGCCCTGGAGGTACAGTGGTTATGTACTAGGCAGCTTATAGATAGGCCATCGGTTTGCATCCGTCAGCCGCTCCTCTGGAGAAGGATGTGGCAGTCAGCTTCTGAAAAGATTTACAACCTTGGAAACCCTTTAGAGCACTTCTACTCTGTTCTGTAGGGTCATTACAAGTACTATAAGTCAGAATGGACTTGATGTCAACAGTGTATGGTCTAGACTCCAGGCAGCTAATGAAGCATAAGATAAATAAAGGAGAGTGTGCTGGTATCTGAAACATAAATGACCAAATAACAGTGAAGAAGAATATCAACAACACCTGTTTTGAAATGAGGATCATTTTGTGTCAGACACCTGGAGAGGAGCAGGAACTTTCTTCCAGAAAATAACCTAGTGGCTATTAATTCCACTGAATTTTGCACTATACATTTATTGCTACACAATTTAGAATTACCTTTTTTTTTATTTTCCCCCCCCCCAAAGAAAAGGGCATTTGGAGGAGAACCAAGCAAAGATGACCTTATTTTCATACCAGTCATCATGGAGAGACTTGTAATCTCTTTTTTTGTGGCCATAATGAAAGTGCAAGAGGGTGTGTTTCACAACCTTCTTTGGCAAACACAGAGAAAGACCTATTACCTTTTCTGTATTTTTCTGCCAATTAAATACTAACTTTACAATTTTCTAGTTCATGTTTCGAAGCTGTCCTTTTCTTTCTTAAAACTATTGACTCAAATACATAACTTATTAAGATAGAGATTTATACTTTTGCCAAAGCCTCTGCAGAGGGATGCATTATGTGCTGGTGCTGCCTTATCAGTCAATCCAGACGTTTTGCCACAGTTCAGATCTCAAGTCAACATCTCTTTCTTTAGTGAATGCCTGTGTCCAGATGACCTCAACTTCTAAGCCTATCAACAATCACAAAAGTAGGAAAGACACAGCTAAATTGGTGTTGAAAGCACAGTCCTCTATGAAGCACCCATGTTGCTTAGTAACCAGGCAATAAAATTCAGAATTTAAGGAAACAGGCTCCTGGAGTTTAGTTCAGGCTCTTGAAAATAAATTGCTGTTTCAAAGGGTAAAATGTGGAACTATACTGCATCTCTGATTATTTGACTTTTGTTGAGGATTTTTATGTAAAAGAATATTTTTACATAAAACATATTCCAGACAAGCATAGATTGAGCAAAGATCAACCTTATGCAGTAAAATAAGTAGAAATTTAAAATTTTAATAAAGGTCTTTGTTTACAACAGTTTTAATAGCAATTGCTTTAATAATTTCGGTATAAATGTACTATCTTTTTTTTTTTTCTTTCATTAAAGTCATTTGTGGTTGTCAACAATTGTCATATTTGTAATGTATTTGTATTTGTAAAGAGTACTGGTTTAGGAGTCATGGGGAGGGGATGAAGAAGGGGAGGGAAGAAAAAAAAAAGAGATACTGGTTTAGAATGTCTTGCAGACACCATGATTCAATAAGTTTCATATAATGATATTTAATCTATTGTTTTAGCTAAATCAGTAGATACTTACCATTAACAATATAGTGTGCTAAATTACCTTTCATTGCCTTCTATTTTCACTTCCATGTTATCTCCACAAAGAACATATTTGTACAAACCCAATAATATTCATTGATCATCTTCTGTGTGCCACCATTTCTTTTTTTAAATAAATTATGAGTCAACCTAACTATGTTCCTGTTCCTAAAGTCTTGTTAGAGAGATTGACATTAAATCAAATAATCACAAACCTATGTAATTATGCACTATAATAGCTTGCATGAAGGAAAAAGGCAGGAAGTTATGACAGTTTATAACAAGATAATTATACTATACATAAGATAATATGGAGAGCCAGGGAAGATATCCAAGGAGGAATAAAATTTTGGCTGAGATCTGGATAAAAAGTAGACAGTAAAAAGAGGAAGAAAGGAGACAATTTCAAGTGAAGAAATTAGTTTGTGCAAAAGTTCAGTTGCCCTCAAACTTTAGAGTGTTTCCATCTTTTGGCTACTGTAAATAGTGCTGTGATGAACATGGATCTGTTTTTTGTCATGGCTCTCACTTCTTTAGGGTATATACCTAGTAATGGAATAGCTGGGTCAAATAGTATTTCTAACTCCAACTTTTGGAGGAATCTCCATGCTGCTTTCCACAATGGTTGTACCATTTCACAGTCCTGCCAGCAGTGTTTGAGAGTCCCAATCTCTCCACAACCTCACCAGCATTTGTTATTTTCTGTCCTGTTGAACTTTGCTACTAGTGCTGGAGCAAGATGGTATCTCATTG
>NW_006921773.1:1981733-1982477 GCF_000298275.1 Orycteropus afer afer | reverse complement strand
TTTCTGCTTATTTGGAAATCTCCTAATTTCACCATCATATTTGAGGGTCAATTTTGCCAGGTATATAATTCTCGGTTGAAAAATTTTCTCTTTCAAGGTTTTATGTATACCATCCCATTGTTTTCTCGCTTGCATAGTCTCTGCTGAGAAATCAGAGCTTATTCTTACTGGCTGACCTTTGTATGTAACTTTTTGTTTTTCCCATGCTTCTCTCAGGATTCTGTCTTTATCCTTGGTTTTGGTGAGTTTGATAATATGTCTCAGTGATTTTATTTTGCAGTCTATTCTGTTTGGGGTTCATTGGACTTCCTGAATGGATATGTTCTCCTCTTTCATCATATGAGGGAAGTTCTCGTCCAGCAAATCTTGGACAATTTTCTCAGTGGTTTTGTTTTTCTCTTCCTGTTCTGGAATTCCAATGGCATGTAGATTATTTCTTTTGATGGTATCCCAAATGAACCATAAGCTTTCTTCATTTTATTTTGATTTTTTTTTTCCTGACTGATCCCTTTCCAAAGAAGTATTCAGGTATTTGTCTTCCATCTCATTAATTCTGTCTTCCATTGCATCAATTCGACCCCTTTGTCCTTCCAATGTGTTGTCTATTTCTAACAATTTAGTATTAATCATCTGGATTTCTATCTGTAGATTTAGAATCATTTCTAATTTTTCATTTATTTTGTCATTTGGTTCTTGTATTTTCTTCCAAAATTATTCTAAGTTTTTTTCTGTGTTTTCTTTGGT
>NW_006921773.1:1972934-1981185 GCF_000298275.1 Orycteropus afer afer | reverse complement strand
GTGTAAACTAAGACCTTTTCAGTCGTGTAGTGCCAGTTTGCAGAGTTCTTGGGGTTATTGGAAAGCAGAACCTCTTTTTAAGCCCTTGGCATCTGGTAGAGCATTGTCTCTTTAGTTGTGTCTATGTGCTGGTTACATGTTGATTTGTTTTGTCTTGGCTTTACCATTTAATATTTTGAAAAGCTGAAGCTGGTGTATTTTATAGTAATATTGATTCAGATGTGTTGGGTCGCTCTGCTGTTTTCGTTGTGATGGTGGAATCACTGTGTGTAGTGTGGATATGTCTTTCTGTTTTTCGTACAGAGGGTTTAGAGTTCGAAGTGTGAGGTTTTATGGTAATTGGCTGAATATGGTTTCTTTTATTGAATGAGTGAAGTTATTGGCAGAGAATGTGGGAGCAGAAGAAAGGAAGCTTAGTGTTGCTAGGTTTGGTTTATAGGGCTTTGATCTGGGTATTATTGATGATGTATTTATTTGCAAGACCTCAGCTCAACCTCAGGAAAAAATTCCTCTTGTTAGAGGGTCACAAATTTCCACTAGTTTCAGGCACACTCAAAGGCCCCGCCTCTGTGGCCCCACAGTGCCAAAGAGCGGCTCCAAGGCAAAATTCAGGGACCGGGCTCAGCTGTAGTTTCTTTGTTCTTTGTGCCCCTTCTGCCTGCAGTGCTGACTCAATCTAGCCAGACTGCCAATGGCTGGCTCTGGAGTTTGTCTGTGATACCACCCACCTGCAGCACCAAAGATACATGCAATTTCAGGTGTGTTGGACTTGGGGGAGTACCTGAGCGGTCTCTTACTTAGGATGTATTTATTTGCTAGACCATGGCTCTATCTCAGGAAAGATTTGTATTGTTAGAGGGTCACAAATTTATGCCAATTTCATGTACACTCAAAGCCCTCCATGGCCCCACAGCGCCAAAGCATGATTCCAGGGCAAAATTCAAGTGAGCGCTCTCAGCTGCGGTTTTTCTGCTCTCCATGCCCTGTCTGCCTACGGTGCTAACGCAATCCCACCTGACAGGCAAGGGTCGGCTCTGGAGTTTGTCTGCAATACCGCCCACCTGTGGCGCCAAAGATGCAGCTGTGGTGGATTCGGTGGAGTACCTGCCAGTGACCTGCGGTCCTGATAACCGTGGCAAAGAAAAGCACGGTGGCTCCCAGTCTGACCCAAATCCACTCTGTAATCTGCTGGGAAGGGAGGGAGTTAGCCTTTCTGATGCACCAGTGATACCTCCACCTGTGTGACAGGAATGGTGTCCGTGTCCTGCTGCCCCCTCACTTCCCAAATTACTGACAAAAATCAGCCTCTGGAGACAGGTCTTTGCCACTGCCCACTGGAATATTGTATTGGTCACTGGTAAGCTGCTATAATTGATCTCATTCTTGGCTTGGGGATCTCGGGCTGCCTCCTCTGCCCGGCAGACAGTGACTGCCCCAGAAAGGTTCCCAATGGTCTCTCTTAGGTGCCGGTTTGTCTTCCGGCAGTAGCTCTTTCCTAAAAAAATCTCCCTGTACCTTTCCTCCAATTCTGCTCTTCTGTGTTTGGTGCATTCTGGATCAGTGAGCTGTGCAGAGTGCCAAAAATCTCAATTCAAACTGTTGTACCTAGTTCTTAAAGTTCTTAGATGCCAGAGGGAAAAAACGCGGTGCTCACTGGCGAGACTCCATTTTGAATCTCCTAAAATATGCTTTAGTAAGTAAAGAAGGTAAACTCATATCTATTCCAACCATGTGTTTGTCACAATTTGGCGTTGCCTTTTGCTTTTGCATGGGTGGTTCAGTTTCATATGCATAAGTTTATATTCCTCAACACAAGACATCTGAATATACCTTTGTGGTTTCCACATTTAGTCATCTTGTTTAAAAATGTATTCCCTTCCACATGATGTGTATTAGTAAATTTTTCTGTGAAGTACAAGATAGTAAGTAGTTTAGCCTTTGCATGCCATATCTCTGTTGCAACTCAACTCTGCCACTATAGTGTGAAAGTAGACATAGACAATATATAAACAGATAAGCATGACTTTATTTCAATAAATGTTCTTTAAAAACCAGGTGGCAGGCCAAATTTGGTCTATGGGCCATAGTTGACAATTTATGCTCTAGACTATAATGATATTTAGCTATATTTACCAAAAGTAATGTTATGGTTACACAAATCTCATCTATCTGAAATTTATTTTGAATATCACATTATTCAAAATAAGTAAGAATCTTATTTCACTTTTTTACTCATAATCATTAACCATCTGTTTTGTTTCTCTAGTGCTGCTCTAACAGAAAATACCATAAGCATACAGCTTTGAAAAATAGGGATTTATTCTCTTACAGCTTAGTAGGCTAGAAGTCTGAGTTCAGAGTGCTGGCTCTAGGGTCTAGTTGAAGGACCCTCAACCTTGGGCTTCAGCTCTGCCTCTTGTTCCTGGCCCACTGGAGCTGGGAGCATCTCTTAACTTAGGCAGCTGCTGGCTGCTGAGGCTGAAAAACCCAAGGTCTACAAGTAGAATGACACTGTCCCAAGATTATCAAACAACACAGCAGACCACTAGTTCGGCTCCAGAAACAGTTCCATGATTGGCAGGCAAAATGGTAAGCTACTGAATGAAGACTCAGTTAAATGTAGGATCCATATGTTTCAAAAAGCACAAAATCTTTCTCAAAGCTGCTTCTTATATACTGGAAGCAGACCACATCCTTAAGGCAGCTACTCACCTGCTCACAGCACATTCCACTATGAAGGTGATTACCAGTCTCATCATGTGGAATAACTACATCCAGCTGCCCAGCTACTCAAAACCAGGCCCAACCAAGTTGACACACAACCTTATTTACCACACTATCAATTCTAATGTAACATATATGATCATCCATAATTTTCCTAACTATTGGCAGTTCTAAATCTTTCATACATTAAATACTTTAACATGTTTCCTCAGATTTGAAAATCAAATCAAATTATATGTAAAAAGTAGGCAGCACACTGCTTGGAACATGCCCCTAATACAATAAATATATTACTGTCCTGGTTCCTCCTCCCATATGCAATTAGAAATGTTAAAATACAGCTTAATAAAAATACTGAACAAATGGAAAGTACAAGTAAGCTTCCATTTTTATATCATCATTCTATTTTTCCTATCCTGCATTAACCAGCCTCAGATTAATCTTTTTCTTAGTGTATTATGATGACATAACTTCCCTTTTGATTTTAAGGCTTTCTTAACTTATAAAAGCCATTCACTGTGACTTTGCTTGGTGAATGAATGGTTCATTATACTCTCCAAGACCCTGTTGTTTTACCATCTTTGAAAACAAATAAAAATGATACTTCTAAACACTCCACTAAAACAAATTAGATTTATTCTGAAGAGTTCAGTGAACAGCATTTTGAATGAGATCCATAATGGGCTTTTTAATTAAATGAATATAGTCACTTCATAGAGGCAATTCTCATTAGTAGAGCAGTATTGAGATGACCATTTAGTTCTAATTGGGCTGTGTGTTTATATAAGGGGTCTCATTTTAAGGTTGGTTTGAGGAGATTTATATTTCATCATGTCTTGACATCTAATGAACACTTGAAAGGTAAATATTACTTCTTTTCCAGAGAAAAATGGTTTCAATGAAAACAATTTTGATACTAATTCACCATTCTTTTATTTATACTGAGTGAAAGACACCTCCATTAGCTGAAAATCTTCCTTTATGTCAGCTCTTTAAGGCAAGGTACAAGGGATTATTTAGACTTTTCTACAAATGGAAAAGGAGACTTTCTGTAGCATACTGGATCAGATGGATCAGGTGACAAAACGTGTGCAATTATGCAATTGATTTCCTTTTATAGATTATAGCATGAAAATGGGAGAGGGGCAATTAATCTGACAGTGAAGAAACCTAACAATTACTACTTCATCAAGGTGATCAAAGTTAACATCATCAGTGATAAGTCATGATACTAGTATGTACATTGGATATGATGTTATTTCTCCTAGAAGCCTATCATCATTGTCTAACCATGAGAAAAATATCAGACACCTACAAACCAAAGACAGCTTATGAAATATGTGACTAGAATTCCTAAAACTGTCAAGGTCTTCAAAAGCAATGACAATATGAGAAATGATCGCAGTGTAGTTGCTGCTTTTGTGCTAAGTGCCATTGGATCAGTTTCAACACATAGTGGCTCTATGTAAAACAGAACAAAAGCCTGCCTAGTCATGCACCATGCTTGCAATCATTTCTATGTTTGACCCTTTTGTTGCATCCACTCTATCAATCTGTCTTATTGAGGATCTTCCCTTTTTTTGCTCACCATCCACTTCACTAAGCATGATATCCTTCTCCAGGAACTGGTCCTTCCTGATAATGTGATCAAAGTATGAGATATGATGTTTGATATTCTTGTTTCTAAGGAGTATTCCAACTGTATAAACTTTTTAATTCTCCTGACAGTCCATGATATGTTCAATATTCTTCACCAACACCATAATTCAGATGCATCAATTTTTCTGTGGTCTTCCTTATTCACTGTACAACTTTCATATGCATATGAAGCTATTGAAGAAACAATGAATTGGGTTAGGTGCACCATAATCTTCAAAGTGGCATCTTTACTCTTTAACACTTGAAAGAATTCCCCCTCCCCCCAGGAGATTTTCCCAATGCAATACTTCATTTGATTTCTTGACTGCTGCTTCCATGGGCATTGATTGTGGATCCAAGTAATAGGAAATCTTTGTTAACTTCAATCTTTTTTTCCATTTGGTCCACACAACTAGACCAAGAAGACACGTGGGTTATTGGTCCAGTTGTGTGGATTTTTATTTTTTTACATTGAAGTGTAATTCTTACTGAAGGATGTATTCTTTGATCTTCATCAACAAGTGCTTCAAATTTTCTTTGGTTTCAGCAAGCATGGTTGTGTCATCTGCATATCCCAGACTGTTAATGAGTCTTCCTCCAATCCTGATACCACATTCTTCTTCATGTAGTCCAGCTTCTTGGATTATTTGGTTGGCATACAGATTGAATAAGTGTAGTGAAAGGGCATAACCCTCTTGCACATCTTTCCTAATTTTAAACCATGCACTATCCCCTTGTTCTCTTTGAATGATTATCTTTTGATCTATGTACGGGTTCCTCACGAGCACAATTAAATGTTCTGTAATTCCCATACTTGATACTTTTATTCAAAATTTGTATGATTTACGTAATCAAATGCCTTTTCATAGTCAATAACAAAAAGGAAAACATCTGTCTGGTATTCCATGCTTTCACTCAAGTTCCATCTGACATCAGCAATAATATCCTTCACTTCACATTGTCTTCTGAATCCTGAATCCAGCTTCATTTTCTGGTAATTCCCTGTCAATCTAATGAGCTCTGGTGGTGTGGTGGATAAGGCATTTGGCTGCTAATCAGAAATCCAGCTGTTCAAACCCACCAGCTGCTCACTGGAAAGAAGATGTGGTTATCTACTTCTGTAAAGACTTACTCTCTCTGAAACCCAATAAGGGTCTCTTTGAGTCAGAATTGACTCAACGGCAAGGAGTATTCTACTGCAGCTATTATTTTTATTATTTTCAGCAAACTTTTACTTGCATGTAATGTGAATGATACTGTTTAATAATTTCTGCGTTCTGTTGGAACACTTCTCTTAGGAATGGGCACAAATACAGATCTCTTCCAATTGGTTGGCCAACTAGCTGTCTTCCGAATTTCTTGTCCTAAAGGAGTAAACATTTCCATTGTTGCATCCATTTGTTGAAACATTTCAATGGTTATTTTGTCAATTCCTGGAGCCTTGTTTTTTACCAATTCTGTCAGTGCAGCTTGGACTTCTTTATTCAGTATCATCAGCTCTTGATCATATGTTACCTCCTGAAATGATTGAATTTCAAGCAATTTATTTTTGGTACAGTGACTCTGTATTCCTTACATCTTCTTTGGATGCTTCCTTCATTGTTCAATATTTTGCCCATAGAATCCTTCAATATTGCAACTTTATTCAAACTTCAAGAGGCTTTAATATTTTTCTTTGCTTTTCTCAGGTTGAGAAATGTTGAGGGTGTACATCCCATTCGATTTTCCAACTCTAGGTTTTGCACATATCATTATAATACTTCACTTTTCTTCTCATGGCACCTTGTGAAATCCTTTGTTCAGCTCTTTTAGTTCATCATTTCTTCCATTCATTTTAGCTACTCTCCATTGAAGAGCAAATTTCAGAGTTTCTTCTGACATCAGTTTTGGTCTTCTCTTCTTTCCTGTCTTCTTAATGACCTTTTGTTTTCTTCAGGTATGATAATCCTTCATGTCATCCCACCACTTGTGTGGTCTTTGGTCATTGATGTTTAATGTGTCAAATCTATTCCTCAAATATTTTCTAAATTTATATGGCATATGCTAAAGGCTGACTTATTTTAATTTGCTCTTGGGGAGTTATTTTAAATTTCTTCAGCTTCAATCTAAATTTGCAATTGAGAACTTTATGGTCTCTTCCAGAGTTGGCCCCTGACCTTTTCCTGACTGATAAAATTGAGCTCCATAGTCTCTTTCCACACATATAGTTGATATTATTCCTGTGTATTTTATCTGGAGATGTATATGTGTATAGTCACCAATTATGTCATGGGAAAAAGGTATTTGCAATGACTAAGTCGTTTGTCTTGAAAATTCTATCATGGGATCTCTGTCATCATTTCTATAATTAAGGCCATATTTTCCAACTACTGATGATTCTTCTTTGTTTCCACTTTTCCCATTCCAATCACCAGTAATAATTAATACACGTTGATTGCATTTTTAGTCAATTTCAGACTGCAGAAGTTGGTAAAAAGTCTTCAATTTCTTCATCTTTGGCTTTAGTGGTTGATGCAGAAATTTGAATTATAGCAGTATTAATTATCCTATGAACATTATCCTATCACTGACAGCATTGTACTTCAGGATAGATCTTGAATTTTTTTTTTTTTTTTTTGACTATAAATGTGATGCCATTCCTCCCCCATTTGTCATTCCTTTCATAGTGACCATATGATTGTCTGATTCAAAATAGTTGATAGCAATCTATTTCACCTCAGTAATGCCTAGGATATTGATCTTTATGCTCTCAATTTCATCTTTTACAATTTCTAGTTTTCCTAGATGCATACTTCATATATTCCACATTCTTATTATTAATGGATGTTTGCAGCTGTTTATTTTCATTTTATATTGTACTTCATCAGGAAATGAAGATCCAGAAAGTTTTATGCCATCCACATCACTAAGGCAACCTGTACTTCAGGACGTAGTTCTTCTCCAGTCATATTTCAAGTGACTTTCAACCTGATGGGCTCATCTTCTGGCACTATATCAGACACGTGTCTTCTAGATGTAATATGATATTATGTATGGGATTTTGGAACAAAAAAATTACGTAAGTTATAAACTAATGAATCAAGTCTGGACTTTAATTAATAGCATGGAATCAATGTTGGTTCATTAGTTGTAACAAATGAACCACACTAAATAGTACATTAACAATAGGACAAACTGGGTGAAAAGTATATGGGAGCTTTCTGTATGTACTCTAGAAACATTACTATAAACTAAAATATTCCATAATTAAAAACAATCATTTAAAAATGCATGTGACTTTTTTTGTTGTTGTTGTTTATTTCTTTGTACCCTAATTCAACAAGACCAATAACACAAAGGTAGAGAGTCAGCTCCCTCCAAAACCAGTAGTGCTAATCCTGGTAGGCTTCTTGCACAGAAGACTTGCCTTATCTATGTTAAAGCCTAAAGTGCAGTCCCCCAGTACCTATATGTATTACCCAGGAAGGCTGGGTTTAGCAATAAATAACCCTAACATTTTAGTGATTTACAAGCAACACACTTTTCTTTCTCGTGTTTCCTTTCCACACTGTGATACAAAGAGGATCTTCTTACTTGGAGCAAGACTAATGGAGCTTCAAGTGACATCACCATCTCAAATAATCCATTCAGGTTCAGGAGGAAAAGAATAAACAACATAGACAATTCTATTCAGGCTTTTACCAGCTCAGAAATGACACACACTACTTCTCACTTCTGCTCACAGTCCATTGGCCAGACTTCATTATATGATCCTGACTAGTTATAAAAGAATAAGTAAATGTGGGGAGGGAGGGAGGCGGGGCAAGATGGCAGACTAGGCAGAAGGATTGCACAGACCCTCTTCAACAAAGAAAAGGGAAACCAATTAACACAGACACAGAAGATAATC
>NW_006921773.1:1963812-1967899 GCF_000298275.1 Orycteropus afer afer | reverse complement strand
GTAATATTCTTAATTTTTCCTTCAGAGGAACTGTGAGCCTCAACAGAGATTTCATTTATCTGCCATCTCCAATAAAGTAAACACAGCATTCACACTGGTTACAATTTTTGTCTGCCTAAGACTTATCAGTAGAAATATAAGAAGAGTCATAGAATGGTTATGCCATTTAGTATCATAGGAGATGGTTATTTTGATGTTATTGCCTACAAATAAGGAAAAATATAAATTATTCTATTGTTCATTTCCTAGCAATTTTTACTCTAAGACTGTCTCCAAATGTAATTAGTAGGAGGTCGCCAATGATATTTTGGACAGACTTGTTGAGGCTTTATTTACATTAAGAAATTGTCCTATTCCCTTTTAAATTGGACAATTATAATTCTAACAACTTATTCAGAAATGTAAACAACTAATTGCCTATGAAATGCTGTGCTTTGACATATATTTATTTCATCTATCTCTATGATATAGTCAAATTATCTTTTAGATCCTGATGCAAACTTGGTTTTTATTTACTTTTCTCAATAATGTCAAAAACTAAATGATGACAAATTAGAATATCTTTTGTGATGTTGTGATAGTTAATACCTATTAAAAAACCATATTAGATAAAATTATACAAAAAATAGTTTAATGTCCAAGCATGGCTACACAGTTGCATAGTGTCATATTATGAATTTCAAGTAATTAATGAAACTCAATTTTGTAGGATAAACTCTCTCCCTTGATGCAGATTGCAGTTTACTCTATACTGAATGCAATTTTCTATTAATCTAACACACACACACATCTATATTTTGTTCATTCTAGTCTCTTTGCTGTTGCTGTTATGTGCCATGATAGATAAAATAGTAGAGAAAATCTAATGCAGGAAGCCTGGAGGGGCCTCCCTATGACCTTAGGATCTGTTCATCTATTCTCTTCAATCATTTCTATGAAATTTCAGATTAATGTATTTTTTTTTACCTATAGCCTGAGTCATGTCTTTGTGAAGCTGACTCTTGTGTAAATCTCAGAAATACAACACAACTTTTCATAAAAAAACCAACAAAATGTTCTAAAACCTGCTCAGTCAGAAATACAGAATTATCTCCTGTCAGCCCCACAAAATCTCTGTGATCTACAAGGTTATTCTCTTCTTAATTCAACTCTTCTCAAATTCAACTCTTCTCAAATAGAATGTCCCTTCATTTCCTGTCTGTATTTCTCTTACCATTCTCAATAATCAATTGAAGAATCATGCCTCTATTTTGATCTACACTCCCTTGAATTAGGCTGTTCTATTGAACATCTTTATTCATCAAATGTGTAAATATTATACATGGAAGAGATAAAAAGTAATCAGATCAACTGTATGAAAATGAAAAAGTTATTTCCTCTCTAGTTTGCATAATGTTTGTAAACAATATGAGTGTCCTCTGCATTAAATAATGTTTGCAATCTTTATTCAACTTCTACTATTTGTGGGTCTTCACTTAGGCCACTCTTACTCATACTTCAGATACATCTTTAAGAATCACTTCCTCACTTTTTAATCTGTATCTAGTTTTACCTGTTCACCTCACATTCCTGTACTTGAATGGGAACATCTCACTTTATTGCAACTGTGTTAATAATTCTTAAATTGTTACTTTTCCCATTGAAGGAAGTGAGTCCATCTTGATTATTATTGTTTCACCAATGTGATCCATAGATAATGAGACATGACATTGGTAACCCCCCAAAAATTGCTATCAAATCAATTAAAAATTAAATAATTATGATAATGACAAAAAATATGTATTACATACTTGCAGTATATCAGGGATTGTGCTTAGTATATTGCATACATTGTCTCAAATTAAAATTAATTAACTTCTTTTTGTGAGGTCAAAAAATTTGTTCAATGTCACACAGACAGCCAATTAGTGAAAGAGCCAGGAATTACATGTAAGTTTTTTTTTATTATTATTATTCTTAAAAACTATTCTTTACTTTTAGCATATTTTGTCACTAATATGGTTACTTTATAGAATGTAAAATTCTTTTTTTTTTAAATTTTTTTGTGATTTGGGTGAAAGTTTACAGACCAAATTCACTTTCCATACAGCAGCTCACATACACTTTGTCTCATGACATTGATTGCAATTTCCAAAAATGCAACAGCTCCTTTCCCACTTCCTCTGCATAGTTACCTCTTCCCTGTATCTTTCCCTCCCAGGCACTCCTGCCGCCCAAGCTGTCATCCTGTGCATACATAGCCTTTCTATTATCACATGATTGTTCTTTCCAAGGAGTGCATGTACCTTGGGTAAATGTTCAACTCATATGCCTGTCTTTGTCTGGCTGGAAACCACAGGAGTGGGTTTAATTCCAGACATGAAGGGCAGCTAGGGGCCATAGTCTCAGTGGTTCCACCAGGCTCTATCAGACCAGCAAACCTGCTCCCTCCCTTTTTTTTTAATGATCTTGAGTTTTGTTCCACTTTGTTCTACCACTCTATCCAGTATCTCCTACAAAGATTCCCCCTCCAAGTGGTTGACAGTGGTAGCCAGTCACCATCTAGTTCTTCTGGGCTCATAGTCCTATAGGCTGAATATCACATGGGGTACCAGTCCCTTGGACTACTTTTTTTCCATGCATCTTTGTTTTTCTTCATTCTTCTTTGCTCTGGAGAAGGAGAGACCCATCCTTTCATCTACATGGCCACTTTCAAGCTTTTAAGATTCCAGTTGCTGCATGCCAAAGTAGGATCTGCAACAATGTTTACATTCAGTATGCTATGCCAATTGAGTTTGATATGCCCTGTGACTACGATCCCAAGCCCACAGGTCCAACTATTCCATCCCTCTGGGTAGCTCTCTGTGGCCAAGAAATGACTACAACCTTGTCCCTTGTCAGCTCTACCATATACCTGAGAATTTTTACAGAACACATAAATATAGTTATAGAAACATTGCCTGCCAACCCTATACATGGTTATGGGCACATTCCTCCCTGCACAGACATACTTAATGGTTCAGCCTGTCCCCCCGTCTATCCACCCATAGATCAATGTTTGCCTTCACTGACAACAAGTACTGTATGTGCAAAAGCGTTCATCTTTAACTGTTGACAATGTCATGAGACAAAATGTACATGAGCTCTTGTATGGCAAGTGAATTTGCTCTGTACCCTTTCACACCAATTAAAATAAAAATTAAAAATAAACGGATCATCTTTTTTATCTATCCCTCCCATGCACCTCACTATGTCTTCTTCTTCCTCACTGCCACCGTGTTGATCACTCACATTTGGAGCACTGCCCTTCTCTTCAACCATATCAATACTTGTCTCTACCTATCTAACAGTGTTCCTTCCCATCCCATCCTATCCCACATAACCAACAAAGAAAATTTCCTTCCATATATAAATCTTTCTTTGACTTTTTACAGTGATGGACTAGTACAACATTTGTCAGTCTGTGATTGACTTATTTCATTCAGCATGATGAAGTCCATCCACCTTTTTCAGTGTTTCAGTGTTTTGCAGATTGTGTTATTCTTTAGGGTTGCATAGTATACTATTGTGTGTATGTACCACAGTTACCCATTTTTCTGTTGATGGACAACTAGATATTTCCATCTTTTGGCTATTATAAGTCATGCAGGAAAGAACATGGGTGTGCATATATCTGTGCTTGTCCTGGATCTCACTTCTTTAGGATCTATACCTAGTAGTGGAATTGGGAGGTCAAATGATTTCTCTAATTCCAAGTATATAAGGAATCGCCATAGTGCTTTTCACAGTGATTGTACCATTTGACAGCCCCACCAGTTGTGTATGAGAGTCCCAATCTCTCTGCATCCTCACCAGCATTAGTTATTTTCTGTCTTGTTGAGCTTTACTACTAGTACTGGGGCAAGATGATATCCCACTATTGTTTTGATTTGCATCTCTCTAATAGCCAGTGTTGTTACGTGCCATCGAGTCAGACCCGACTCCTAGTGACCCCTCCTTGGGTTTCTGAGGCAGTATCACTACGAAAATAGATTGCCCCATCTTCCTTCCGAGGAGTGGCTGGTGGGTTTGAACTGCCAGCCTTCTGGTTAGCAGTCAAGTGCCTTAG
>NW_006921773.1:1956432-1959337 GCF_000298275.1 Orycteropus afer afer | reverse complement strand
AGACTGTAGAAGCTGATAAAATTCTTCAATTTCCTCATCTGTGGCTTTGGTGGTTGGGGCATAAATTTGAATAACAGTCATATTAACAGGTCTTCCTTGTAGGCATATGGATATTATCCTTTTACTGACAGCATTGTATTTCAGGACAGATCTTGAAACATCCTTTGTGATGATGAATGCCATGTCATTCCTTTTCGAACTGTCATTCCCGGCATAGTAGATCATGTGGTTGTCTGATTCAAAATGGCCAACACCAGTCCATTTCAGCTCACTAATGCCGAGAATATCAATCTTTATGCAATCCATTTCCTTTTTGACAACTTCCAATTTTCCTAGATTCATACTTTGTACATTCCTTGTTCCAATGATTAATGGATGTCTGCGGCTATTTCTCTTCAATTTGAGTGGTGCCACATCAGCAAATGAAGGTCTAGAAAACTTTGTCTTTTCCATATGAGTAAGGCTCGGTTTACTCAGATGTTTCAGCTCTTTTCCAGTCCTATTTTGAGAGCCTTTTAGCCTAAACCGACTATTCCTAAAGGTGCGCGGTAATGTACCAAACAGTGTTTCTTTGCCATTCATTAGGTTTTCCGTGGCCAATTCTTTGACAAGTGGATGGCCTCTTCCTTCTTCCTAGTCTATCTCAGTCTCTAAGCTGGGTTGTTACCTGTGCATCAGGTGCATTTCACTGGGTTTTAAACACTAGAGGCTCAGCCTCAAAACTCACATCTACATGTCACCACAATAGGACAAACTGACAGACAAGTTTGTCTTGCTGTTGGAGACCTCTTGTATCACCCCCACCTGGGTCCCTGTGGCTGACTGTTCCTCTGTCTGGCTTCCTGCTTTTAATTCCCTTCCTCCTGCTCTTCTGGCCTGCTTCTTTGGGCATCCCTGAGTTTTCTCTCCTCACCTGTAACCCTGGGGCTTACACCATATATTAAGTCCCCTTAATTTTTCCCTGTTTTTTCTTGAGGACCATTATAGCTTTAGGCTTTACATTTAATTATTTGATCCATCTGGAGTTAGTTTGTGTATGGTATAAGGTACAGACCTTGTTTCGTTTTCCTGCTAATGGATATCCAGTTTTGCCAGCGCCATTTGTTTAAAAGACCATCTCTTCCTCATTTAATGGAATTCAACCATTTGTCAAATACCAGTTGAGCATAGGTTGATGGACCTATTTTGGGGTTCTCAATTCTATTCCTTTTTGTCTGTTGTTGTACCAATACCAGACAGTTTTAACTGCTGTTGATGTATAGTAGGTTTTACAATTCAGGAGTGTGAGAACACCTACTTTGTTCTTCTTCTTCAATAGTGCTTTGCTTATCTGAGGTCTCTTTCATTTCCACATGAAGTTAGTGACTATTTTCTCCATATCCTTAAAGAATATTGATGGGATGTGGATTGGGATTGCATTGAATATAAAGATTGCTTTGGGTAGAATTGACATTTTCACAATGTTCAATTTTCCTATCCACAAGCATACTCTGTTCTTCCATTTATGTAGATCTCTTATGGTTTCTTGAAGTACTGTTTTGTAGTTTTCTTTGTACAGGTCTTTTGTGTCTCTGGTAAGATTTATTTCCAAATATTTTATTTTTTTGATAACTATTGTAAATAGTATTGATTTCCTTGTTTCTTTTTCATCAATCTCTTTGCTGGTGTAGAGGAATCCAACTGATTTTTAGACGTTAATCGTGTACCCTGCCACAATGCTAAATCTCTCAATTAGTTCCAGTAGATCCAAACAGAGTCTCTTGGGTTTTCCAGGGATAGTGTCATACCATCAGAAAATAGGGATCTTTTGACTTCTTCCTTACCAATTTTAATGCCTTTGATTTCCGTTTCTTGCCTTATAGTCCTGGCTAGAACTTCCAATACAATGTTGAATAGAAGTGGTGATAGAGATGCCTGGTTCCTGTTTGCAAAGGGAGTAGTTTCAGTCTCTCTCAACTGAGAATAATGTTGGCTGTTTGTTTTGCATAAATGCACTCTATTATGTTGAGGAATGTCCCTTCTATTTCTATTTCCCTGACAGTTTGATCAGGAATGGGTGTTAGATTTTATCAATTTTCTACATCGATTGATGCAATCATGTGGTTCTTTTGCTTTGTTTAATTTAACTTGTGGAAGATATTGATTGTTTTTCTAATGTTGAACCATCCTTGCATACTTGATATGAACCCCACTTGGTCATAGTGAATTGATATTTTGATATGTTGTTGGAGTCTATGGGCTAGGATTTTATTGAAGATTTTTGGATCTATATTCTTGAAAGATATTGATCTGTAGTTTTCCTTTTGAGTAATATCTTTGCCTGGTTTTGATATCAAGGTTATGCTTGCTTCATAATATGAATTTGGGAGGATTCCATCCTTTTCTATGTTTTGGAATAGTTTAAGTAGGATTGGTCTCAGTTCTCTAAGTGTTTGTTAGAGTTCTGTAGAGAAACCGCCTGGGCCAGGACATTTTTTTTTTTTTTTTAATTATTTATATTTTGGAGTGTGTGTGAATTGAGTGAAATTTTACAGAGTAAATTCACTTTCCATATAGCAATTGACATACACTTTGTCTCATGACATTGATTACAGTTTACCCCAATGCAACAGCTCCCTTCCTACTTCCTCCTGATAGTTATCTCTTCCCTGTATCCATCCCTCCATGCACTTCTGCTCCCTAAACTGTCTCCCTGTGAATAAACAGCCCTTCCTTCTCCCATGATTGTTCTCTCCAAGGAGTGTATCTACCTTGGGTGAATGTTCAACTCACATACCTGTCTTTTGTTCAGCTGGAAGCCACAGGTGTAAGTTCAATTCCAGAACTGAAGGACAGCTAAAGGCCATAGTCTCAGTGGATCCACCAAGTTCTATCAGACCTGGTTCCACCTTTTTTTTTTTTTTTT
>NW_006921773.1:1954005-1955788 GCF_000298275.1 Orycteropus afer afer | reverse complement strand
CGTGTCCCAAATATTTTAGTATGTTTTGTTTTCTTTCTTGTTTGATTCAAGGAATTTTTGAATTTCATTTTTTTATTTCTTCTATTATCCAGTCTTTCTTAAGCAGGGTGTTTTTCAGTTTCCATGTGTTTACTCTTTTTCCATTCCTATTGTTGATTTCTAATTTGATAGAATTATGATCTGAGAAGATGCTTTGCAGTATTTCAATATATTTTTTTTTTAATTTATTAAGGCTTGCTTTATGGCCTAACATATGGTCTATCATAGAAAATATTCTGTATGCCCTGGAAAATAATGTATATTATGCTGCTGTTGAGTGAAGTGTTCTGTAGGTGTCTATAAGGTAAAGTAGGTGGCCTGTATTGCTTAGCTCTTCTGCATCTTTCTTGACTTTCTTTCCAGTTGTTCTATCTTTCATTGAAAGTGGTGTATTAAAATCTCCAACTGAGTGTGGAGTCATCTGTTTGCCTTTTCAATTCTGTTAAAGTCTGATTTATGTATTTTGGGGCTCTTTTATTGGTTCCATAGATATTTATTATGACTACATCTTCTTGTCTAATTGATCCATTAATCATTATATAATGTCCTTCCTTGTCTTGTATGGTGATTTTGGTCTTGAAAACAATTTGATCAGAAATTAATATTACCACTCCTGTTTTTTTTTTTTTGGTTGCCATCTGCTTGATCTATCTTTTGATTTTGTCTATTTTTGTCTTTGTGTCTAAGGTGTCTCTCTTGTGGACAGAATATTGATGGGGTATATTTTCTTATTCAGTCTGCAACTCTCCATCTCTTGAGTGGTGCATTTAATCCATCGACATTCATTGTAATTATTGACAAGTATGAATTGGTTGCTGTCATTTTGTTATGTGTTTTTTCATGGTGTTGCTGATTTTTTTTTGTTCCATATAATTTTTTTGTGCTGAGCTCATTATATCTATGAATCATGTTATCGTTTCCTTTGTTGCTTTGTTTCAGTATTAGGTAAATATGTGTGCCTGTCCTCTTATTGTGAGATGAAGGTTTATCATTTTTCTTTGAGGTTACCTTATGATTCATAATTTTCTCCCTGAGTTTAGAACAGTCCTTTCTATCTGGCAATTCTCTTGAGTTTCTCACTATTTAGAAGTTCTGTAACTACATAGTATTTTCCCTCTTTTTGGTTTGTAGTTGTCCGCATTTGCCAATTGATGTCTCTGGTTCCCTTTTTACAATCATGTAAGTTTATTTTACTTTGGTTATATCCATAGCTGTGGTTTCTGGGTTATGTCATCTTGTGCATTAAAGGTTGGTTGTTGTTTGCTATTATTGCTTCTCTGTTCAAAGGATTCCTTTTAGCATTTCTTCTAAGGTTTGTCATGTTTTAACAAATTCCCTTAGTGTCTGCTTATCTGGAAATCTCCTAATTTCACTATCATATTTGAGGGACAGTTTTGCTGGGTATATAACTCTTGGTTGGAAATTGTTCTATTCCAGGGTTTTATATATACCATTTCATTGCCTTTCCAGTTACATGGTTTCTGCTAAGAAATCAGAGCTTATTTTTATTGGTTGTCTTTTGTAGGTAACTTTTTGTTTTTCCCATGTTGCTTTCAGAATTCTTTCTTTGTTTTAGGTTTTGGTGAGTTCAATTATGATAAGTCTTGGTGATATTCTTTTGGGGTCTATCCTGTTTGGATTTCATGGTATTTCCTGAATGGATATATTCTCATCTTTCATCTTACCAGAGAAGTTCTCTTCCAGCAAATCTTGGACAATTTTCTCAAAGTTTTTATTTTTCTCT
>NW_006921773.1:1951118-1952856 GCF_000298275.1 Orycteropus afer afer | reverse complement strand
TAATATTATTTATATCTACATACTACCTTGGTGGGATTTTCTTAGAAATTGTTTGAACATGTATATCAATTTATTGAAAATTGTTATCTTTCCTATGTTGAGTATGGCAAACCATGAATGTGATCTGTCCCTCCACTTATTTGCATGTTCTTTGGCTTTATCAGTGTTTGTAGTTTTCAGTATATAAGTTTTGCATTTGTTTTATTGGTATTACAACTAATATTCCACTTCTTTTAGTGATTTTAACTTTATATTTAATTTTGAATTTCATGTGTTCATGGCCAGTATATAGAAATATAATTGATCTTGTATCCTATGAGATTCTAGGAGATTTTAAAAATAAATTTATGTATTTTCTGCATAGATAATCATATCCTCTTCAAATAAGGACAGTTTCATTTATTCCTTTGATGTATATACTTTTTTTTTTTTCTTGTGATATTGTATAGGTTAGAAATTCCATTTTTTTCTTCAATAGCCATGTTAATAGTAGATATTCTTTCCTTGTTCCTGATATTAGGAAGAAAACATTACATCAGTATTTCACAATTAAGTATGATGTTAGCTGTATGTTTTTTTAATTTTTTGGTAGATATGTTTTTGCCAAGTAAGGGAAGTTACCTTGTATTACTATTTCTTCTCTATTCTTTTCTCTTTTTTTAATAAATAAGCATTGAATTTTCCCATATGTTTTTTCTTCATTTATTTATATAACCATATGACTTTTTTTCTCCTTAGACTGACAATGAGTTACATTTATTTACTTATGCTGTTTTAGAATTAATAAGAAAACTTGACAAGATCACTGGGTACAAATTTAACACACACACACACAAAATACAATAAATTTCTGTATACCAGAAATGAGTATATGGAATAAAAATTAAGAATATTAGTTACAAACACTCATAAAAAATTTAAAATTCTGATGAAATCAGAGAACGTCTAAATAAATTGAGATGTACCATCATGACTCAAGCTTGCATTCCTGGAATAAACTTCACATAGTATGGTGAATAATTCCCTTTATATATTGCTGCATTCTATTTCCTAATACTGTGTTAAGGAATTTTGTGCCTGTATTTGTATGGGATATTTGTCTGTAGTTTGTGTTTTGCATAATATTTTTTCTAGAATTGGTATCAGGGTAATATCCACCTCATAAAATGAGTTGGAAGTCTTCCCTCCTTTCTTATTTTTAGGATAACATCATTTAGAATTAGTGTCAATCCATCTTTGCATATTTCTTATTCTCCAGAGAAACCAATGAAACTACTATTGGTTTTTCAGGAGGTTTATCAAATAACACATTAAAATGTTTAAATAATTATAAGGCTATTCAAATGATCTTTTTGAATCACAAAGAGTTGTGGTCTTTGCAGATCTCATGGAAATCTCTTTTAGCTGATCTTCTATGATACTTCTGTGTTAAGGAAACATAGTGGGCTGTCTCATTACTTTCATGTTAGAGTTAAAACTTGGTTCCTTGCTTATTATCCCATTGATATCTGGAGTATGAGAGGAACTTCTTTTTATTAATGTTGGTGGTAAAGTCCCAACTGCATCTTATGTTGTTCCTCTGGTCCCAAGATCTGCAGCCAGTCTGCCATCTTCACACCATATTTCAGTCTGTTTTTATGTTTATTCTATGTTTATGGTCTGCAATTTCAGTTGTACTAATTTGGAACTCTCTGGAAGCAGAAGGCTTTGCTTGCTTTGTTAAATTCATTTTTTTTTT
>NW_006921773.1:1949368-1950867 GCF_000298275.1 Orycteropus afer afer | reverse complement strand
AAATAAATAAATATTCCCCTACCACAAATTATGTTGATTCAATTTTTCTATTGTTTCCTTGCATTACTAATGCACAAGAAAAGTCTACCACTAACATGAAGTGCTTCTCATTGTGAATGAGATGTGTTTGTTTCTCTTTAGATGCTTCAAAACTTTTAATTTGTTTTTCTTTATCATATAGATTTAAAACTTCCTACAAGGAAAAAAAAAATTAAAAACTACAAAGCTGAGGCTTTCTCTGTATTTTTATTGCATAGTATCTTTTAAGCAATTTTAATATCAACACTTGAGGGTTCCTTCAAGCCAGAAATTCTTATTTCTTCTTAAAAATTGATTTTCTTCTTATTCTTTACCACACTCTGGACAACTAATTGTATTTTATATGGATTTCCACATGCCTTCATTGCTTTCAAGGATCCCAGGTGGCTTAGTGGCTGCTAACCAAAAAGTACACCATTCCTTTGAACCTCCCAGCTGTTCCATGGAAGAAAAAAATGAGGTAGTCCACTTCTGTAAAGATTTATAGCATTGGAAAACCTATGAGGCAGTTCTTCTCTGTCCTAAAGGGTCTCTATGAGTCAGAATCTACATATTGTCAGTAGGTTTAGTTTCTTTGGTGACCATAGCTTTCATAATTTAATTTTCTCATGTCAGCTTTCTTCTATATTTTGTGAGTTTCTACAGTATCCAATATTTCTGTACTTCTTCCATCAGAGTTTTACCTCAACTTTCACATTTTGCCTGTGAGATGAAAAACATTCTCTTACAAGCTGGCACAATAATTCCTCTTAGAGTGAAAATTCTTTATTAGAAAAGAAAGAGTATATTTTCCTTTTTCTCTTGAGAATGAGAAGGTAAAGTAATGATAGCTGGATTTAAAGTAAGAAAGGAGAGATGCAAAGAATCAAAGAAATGATAGATGCTGAGAGACTCATTGTAAACTTTCCACCCCCAATAAAATTCTAGCATGTCGCTAGCATACTGATGTTTAGTTTATCAGAATTGTGTGTGTGTGTGTATTTTTTTTTTTTTTTCTGTTTTATTCCAGGTAGATAGAAGTCTGAAATAATTAACTTCATTTGGTTATATTTTATGTTCATGTGTTTTTGTGCAACTACATATATACTGATTTTGTGCTTATATTTTAAATTTCAAATGAATATATATATATATATACATACACACACACACACACATACTGACATTTATTTCATGTCCATGTTTAATCCTGCAAATTAATACATAACTAGACTTTTGTGTATTTTTTTTAAATATCACAAAATTAGTTCATATATATGCAGTGAAACCTGTGAAAGCTGGAACCTGTGTAAGATGAGACACCATCAGAGAAGGAAAATTGAGATATTTTCAAGTAATAAAGAGCAATAGAAAAGTGGTAAAATCACACCCCTTCAAAGGTCAAACACTTTAAAAACCTAGAAAAAACAGGCAGTCCCACTGAGTTCTGGTTCTCATAGGCTCTACTAAATATATATATA
>NW_006921773.1:1947236-1949225 GCF_000298275.1 Orycteropus afer afer | reverse complement strand
TATATGTATGTGTATATATAATATGTATGTATGCATGTATGTATATAATGTATATAATGAATATTTGTTGTTAGATGCCATTGAGTTGTCTCTGACTCAAAGATACCTTATGTACAACATAACGAAACACTGCCCAGTCTTGTGCCAGCCTCATGATCTTTGCTATACCTAAGCTGATCATTGCAGCCACTGTGTCTATCCATCTCATTGAGGGCCCCCACTTCTTCATTGACCCTCCACTTTACCAAACATAATATCCTACCCCAGAGAATGGTTCCTTCTGACACATGACCAACGTAGGTGAGACTGAGTCTGGCCATTCTCACTTTCGTTCTCATTCACATTCTGGCTGCACTTCTTCCAGAACAGATTTGTCAGTCCTTTTAGTAGACCATGGTACCCTTAGCATTCTTCTCCAACACCATAACTCAAAAACATCAACTCTTCTTCAGTCTTACTTATTCATTGTCCAGCTTTCACATGCATAAGAGGTGACTGAAAATACCATGTCTTGGGTTAGGCACACCTTAGTCTTCAAGGAGATATCTTTGCTCTTCATCACTTGGAAGAGGATTTTTGCAGCCGATTTGCCAAATGCCATAGGTCTTTTGATGTCTTGACTGCTGCTTCCATTTGTGGAATCAATTGATTGTAGAACCAAGTAACGTGAAATCCTTGACAACTTCTATCATTTCTCCATCCACTGTGGAACTGTTAATTGGACCAGTTGTGAGGATTTTTGTTTTGTTTATATTGAGATTTAATCCATACTGCAGACAGTTGTCTTTAATTTCATCAGTAATTGCTTCAAGTAATCCTCACTTTCAGTAAGCAAAGTTGTGTCATCTGCATATTGTAGGTTGTTATAGAGTCTTCCTCCAATTCTGAGTCCATATTTTTCTTCGTATACTTTGCCTTCTGGGATTATTTGCTCAGCATACAAGTTGAATAAGAGTGGTGAAAGGACACAACCTTGACACATTTCCTTCTTGGTGTTGAACTATGTAGTATACCCTTGTTCTGTTTGAATGACAGCCTTCTGATCTATGTACAGGTTCCTCATAAGTACAATCAAGTGTTCCAGAATTCCCATTCTTCTCAATGCTATTCATAATTTGTTATGATCCACACAATCAAATGCTTTAGCATAGTCAATAAAACAGAAGTAAACATCTTTCTGGTATTCTTTGTTTTCAGCTAAGATCCATCTGACATCAGCAATGATATCCCCCATTCTATGTCCTCTTCTGAATCCAGCTTGCATTTCTGAAAGCTTTTTGTCAATATACTGCTGCAACCATTTTTTTTAATTATCTTCAGAAAGATTTTACTTGCATGTTATATTAATGATAGTATTTGATAATGTTCACCTTCTATGAGATCATCTTTCTTAGGAATGCATACAAGTATGGATCTCTTCCAGTCAGTTGGCCATGTAGCTGTCTTTCAAATCTCTTGGCAGAGTCAAGTGAGTGCCTTCTTTTGTTGAAACATCTCAATGGGTATTCCGTCAATTCCTGGAGCCTTGTTCTTCACCAATTCCTTCAGTGCAGCTTCGACTTCTTCCTTCATTACCATTGGTTCTTTTTCATATGCCACCTCCTGAAATAGATGAACATTGACCAATTCTTTTTGCTACAGTGGATCTGTTTATTACTTCCATCTTCCTTTGACAGTTTCTGCATCATTCAATATTTTGCCCATAGAATCTTTCAATATTGCAACCCAAGGCTTAAATTTTTCCTCAGTTCTTTCAGCTTGAGAAATACTGAGCATGTTCTTCCCCTTTGGTATTCTATCTCCAGGTCTTTGCACATTTCATTATAGTAATTGTCCTTTTGTGCTCGAGATGCTCTTTGAAATATTCTGTTCAGCTCTTTTATCCTTTTATGTCTTCCACTTGCTTTAGCTACTCTCTGCTCAAAGGGAAAGTTTCAGAGTCTCTTCTAACATCCATGTTGGTCTTTTCTTCCTTTCTTGTCTTTTTAA
>NW_006921773.1:1944932-1946541 GCF_000298275.1 Orycteropus afer afer | reverse complement strand
AATCATAAATGCACAATTTCAATATATTAATTAAGTATTAGTTTTTGTGGACAGCATTCTCAATCCTAAATATAAACCTAAACACATTTTAAATATTCCCCATGTATACCTTATTGGAAGAAAACTTCATTTTGACATTTTTGTGTTGTTCAAATTATTTTCCAGCATTTTAACAGTCAAAAAAGTTGAAAGTGTAACGAGAGCCATGGGAAACATGGTGAGCACATAAGTTAAGGCATATCAGAGTTCACCATGAGTCATTAGGTGGTTTGTAAAGTTCATGCATAGTATCTTCAGAACAGCAATTGATTTGGTAAAGTCATTCTGCTCTGAGTGCTCTATATGAAGAACAAATACACCCATCATTTCTAAAGTGCTTGTCCAAAAAACTATGTTGCTGGAAACTAGAAAACAGATGAAAGATTTTTCATTTTTGTAAACAAAAGGAAATGGAAAATGCATCAATAAGTCACATACAGGTATGATTTTATAATCACTCAATTCATCTACACAAACTTTGAAGTTTATAGAAACTGTATGTTCTCAGTTTTCTTCATTTCTTAATTCTCATTCTGTGTAAAGATACATTTTGTTTTTAGCTCACAGTTGTGATTGATACTTTACACTTTAAAATAATGTATTTTCACATGTTATTATATTATTGAAACACACACTATAACACATTTCTGCACTTCTATTAAATAATGTTATGCACATACTAGTTAATATGACTTTTTTTTTTTCCAAAATGTTCACTCTATTTTGGAAAAAAAACAAACAAAAAACTCACTGCTGTCGAGTCAACTCATAGAGACCTCTCCTTGGGTTTCCGAGGCAGTATATCTTTGAAAGTTAATTGCCCAATCTTCCTTCTGAGGAATGGCTAGTGGGTTTGAACTGCCAGCTTTCTGGTTAGCAGTCAAATGCCTTAGGCACTCCACCACCAGAGCTCTTAGTGTTGTTTTTGTTATTGTTATGTGCTGTAGGGTTGAACCTGACTCATAGCAACCCCTCCTTGGGTTTCTGAGGTGGTTTCACTATGGAAGTAGATTGTTCAACCTTCCTTCCAAGGAGTAACTGGTGGGTTTGAACCACCAGCCTTCTGGTTAACAGTCAAGTGCCTTGGACACTATGCTACCAGAATTCCTAGAGCTCCTATTAGAAGACGTATATTTATGTAGAAGATGAAGTAAACATTGCATTTGTCACAATGGTGAAAATATAATTTTGTAAAAGTATTTTTAAAAAGTGATATATGACTATAAATATAAAACTTTATAGTTTTCCAATACTTTTCTATAGGTTAGCATGTTTGCCTCTGAGAATAGTCCTATAAATTAAAAAGCTGTCATTATTTTCATTGAAAAAAATAAGACAAAAAAACAGAATACAATTATAATGATATTTGTATTATGACCATACATATGTAACTAACTACTATATCTACTATTGCATTTGATCATCATATCAATATTGTGGAGTAGCCAGGAACTTTTATCTTCATTTTAAAGGTGGAAAAAACAAGCATGATGATGTCTATATAACCTCTCCAACAGAATTTTCTGTGATAATGGAAATGTTCAAATATGTGCTATCAAATATGGTAGCC
>NW_006921773.1:1941699-1942347 GCF_000298275.1 Orycteropus afer afer | reverse complement strand
CGTGGTGTTCATCCTTCTAGTTTTTCCTTTCTTTTTATTGTTTTGAAAACATACACAACAAGACATTTGCAAATGTATAAATTTCCCCATTTACAGCTGAGAGACATTGATCACATTTTTCATATTGTGCCGTTATTATTGCTATCCTTTTCCAAAATATTACACTATTGTTAGCATAAACTCAATGCCTTGGAAACAAAGCTTCTCTTTTCCCCTAAACTTCTATACTTGGTAACCACTAATAATCTTTGGAAAAATAAAAATATATACATACATACATACACCCTCCCAACCTATCTCAGAATTTTCCCTCTCTTCCCCTCCCATTCCATGTAACCAACAAAGAAAGTTCCCTACCATGTATAAACTTTTCCTTGACTGTTTACCATAATGAACTAATACAATATTTGTCCTGTGAGTGACTTATTTCACTCAGCATAATGTCCTCCAAGTTCATCCACGTTATGTTGTGTTTTGCATATTCTACATTATTCTTTAGGGTTGCATAGTATTCCATTGTGTGCATGTACCACAGTTTGCTTTTCCATTACCAATTTGGATTCTTTTAATTTCCTTTTCTTGCCTTATTGTCCTGCCTAGGACTTCCAATACAATATTGAATAGAACTAGAGAGAGAGGGTATACTTG
>NW_006921773.1:1939187-1940721 GCF_000298275.1 Orycteropus afer afer | reverse complement strand
CTAATACAAATTGAGGTATAAAATTTGAATGTTGTTGTTGTTATTTGCCATCGAGTCGGCCCCGACTCATAGCGACCCCTCCTTGGGTTTCCGAAGCAGTATCACTATGGAAGTAGGAATGCCCATAAATTATAATAAATTTATTATGGGTCTATTCAAATTTTATACCTCAATCGGTATTAGTTTATGGAAGTAGTGTGTTTCTAGAAATTTGTCTGTTTCTTCTAGGTTTTCAAACTTTTGGGAGCAAAGTTCTTCATAATAACTTGATAGGATTCTTTTTATTTCTGTTGGTCCTACTGTAATGTCACCCATTTCATTTCTTATTCATGTTATTTGTATCTTCTTCTTCTCTTCCTTTGTTAAGTTTGCCAGTGGTTTGTCAATTTTATTTTTAATGTTTTCAAAGAATCAACTTCTAGTCTTGTTGAGTTTTTCTATTGTCTTTCTATTTTCTGTTTCAAATATTTTTGCTCGAATTTTATTATTCTTTTTCTTCTGGTGACTGTAGGCTTTTATTGTTGTTCTTTTTATAATTGTTGGAGATGTTGGGTTAAGGGGTTCATTTTGGCTTTTCTTTTCCTTTGATGTGTGCATCTATTACTATAAATTGCCCTCTGATCAGTGCTTTTGATGTGTCCCAAGGATTTTGGATCCTGTGTTTCCACTTTCATTTGATTCAAGAAATTTTCTAATGTCATTTTTAATTTCTTCTTTTACCTAGTCTTTGTTGAAGAGGGTCTTATTAAGTTTCCATGTGTTTACTCTTTTTCTTTTAGTCTTCCTAGTGTTGATTTCTAATTTTATAGCATTTTGATCTGAGAAGACATTTCACAATAATTCATTGTTTTCTAATTTAGTGAGGCTTCTTTCAGGCCTAACTTATGGTTTATCCTGGAGAATGTTCCATGTGTGCTGGAAAAGAATGTATATTTTGCTGTTGTTGAGTGAACTGCTCTGTAGATGTCTATAAAGTCAATTTGGTTGTTCACATTGTTTAGTTTTTCTGCATCATTGTTGAGTTTCTTTCCAGTTGTTCTGTCTTTGATTGAAAGTGGTGTATTGAACTCTCTTATTATTACAGTGGAGTCATCTATTTGTCTTTTCAATTCTGGTAAAGTCTGAATTGTGTATTTTGGAGCTCTTTTATTGGGTGTGTGGACATTTATTATGGTTATGGCCTCATGTTCAAGTTATCTTTTAATCATTATATAATGTCCTTCTTTTTCTCTTATGGTCATTTTTGTCTTAAAATCTATTTAATCAGAAATTAATATTCCCACTTCTGCCCTTTTTCAATTGCCATTTGCTTGATATATCTTCTCTCAACTTTTTCTTTTTAATCTATTTTTGTCTTTGTGTCTAAGATGAGACAGCATATTCATGGGTCACATTTTACTGATCCAGTCTGCAACTCTCCATATTTTGAGTGGTGTACTTAATCCATTTACATTCAATGTAATCATATATATGTATGAATCTTTTGATGTCATTTTGCTTTATGTATTTTCATAGTGCTGCTCATTTCTGAGGC
>NW_006921773.1:1936921-1938217 GCF_000298275.1 Orycteropus afer afer | reverse complement strand
CATTGAACTTCTTTAATGGATATATTCTCATCTTTCATCATGCTAGCGAAATTTTCTTCCAACAAATATTTGACAATTTTCTCAGTGGTTTTATCTGTCTCCTCCTATTCTAGAATTATGACTACACAGAGGTTATTCCTGTTGATGGTATTCTACATGAATCATAGGCTTTTTCATTTTGTATTGATCTTTTGCTTATTGCTCCCTTACCAAAGTCATATTGAGTATTTGTCTTCAGTCTCATTAAGTCTTTCTTCCATTGACTCAATTCTACTCCTTTGTCCATTCGGTGTGTTACCTATTTCTGAAATCTTAGTGCTAATCTTTTGGATTTCTGTTTGCTGTTTTTGTATCATTTTTTTATTTTTTTTATTTTGTCAATCTGTTCTTATATTGTTTTTGTGAATTGTTCTAGATTTTTGTCTATGTTTTCCTTAATTTTGTCAGTGTTTTTCTTGATCTCTCTTTCAATCCATTGAAGGCATCCAAATATAATTCATTTGAATTCCTTATCAGGGAGTTCCAATGCTGCTTCTTCCTCAAGGATGTTTTCTGAGTTTGTGTCTTGATCCCTTGTTTCTATTACTTTATCTTGGGTCTCTGTATAGACTGTGATGATTTGTTGTCTCTGAGACATGGTGGTACTGTTGTATTTACATTTAATTTATGGTTGTATGTTGATATGATTAGTGCAAGATATTTTTTTTCCCCCTTAATTTTGTTTTGATAATCTGTGTGGGCAGGATACTGTGCACTTTTGTTCTCTAGTTGTTAGCATTTTGGCACTCACAACCTGTACCCTGGGGAGTGATAGAGAATGAGGGTGAGTGCACAGATCTCTGTTAGCTGTTCATCAAGAGCAATTGTGAGTAAGTTGAGCTGGTATTGGCTTCTGTCTATTGTAGGGCCAGTTGGTACAAAAGCAAATGGTGGTTCTCAGTTGATGGAACTGCAGGAGTTGTAGGTATGGTTGGGTTGTTTAGGAACAGTTGCTGTCTCCCAACTATTGTTGTTATGTGCCATCAAGTCACACGTGACTCATAGAGACTCCTCCTTGGGTTTCCGAGGCAGTATCACTACAGAATAAGATTGCCTAACCTTTCTTCCGAGGAGTGCCTGGTGGGTTTGAACCACCAGCCTCTAGTTAGCAGTCAAGTGTCTTATGCAATTAATTACACTACCAGAGCTCCTGTCTCTCAACTAGTTAGATAATAAAAATGATAAATAAATAAATACAATAGAACTAAAACCTCCAATCATGTAAACAAACAGGAACAATTGCAAAGAAAAAAAAAA
>NW_006921773.1:1922506-1936440 GCF_000298275.1 Orycteropus afer afer | reverse complement strand
AGAGAAAAAGAAAAGAGGAACATAATAACAATAATTTAAAAGTAAATAAAAACAAAACTGGGGATGGCTCAGCACCCAGGTTCTGCCAGTGCACAGATTGGAATAGAACCCCCACTGGTCAAGAAGGTGACTGGAAACAGGAGATGACCAGACCTCTGTTGAGTAAGAACACATGAGTCATAAGAGTAAAAAGGGGAATATCACACTTTTCCAGCTCTCAGCCTCCGTTGTGATTGCCTGCCACTTCTAAATCACTGTCCAGGTAAGAATGCCACCTACACACATCCAAAGTGGCTGCACCCTAAGGACAGCCATTGGTAGTCCACAGGCCTGCCTGCTCCCTTCTTCACTGTTCTCCTTTCTGGTCATCAGACAACAATTCAGTCCCTGCCCATGCACTCCTTAATGAGCAGAGCCAATTCTTAGGTAGCTATTGAAAAATATTCAAAGTGACTGTGCCTTCAGGACAGCCAGCTGTCTTCTGCTCCATTTTTCTTCTTACTGTTTCATTCAGGTTCTTCTACTAGTTGGTATTTAATCCTATTCTTTATCCTTCCCTTCAAAGCTCAGGGTTCCAAGATTGTCTTCTATATCTATTTCAATTGGTTTCTCATTGCTTGGTGGGAAAGGGTCTGTGTAGCTTGTCTGCCTATTTCACCATCTTTCTGCAACTCCCGATCCTCCTAGGTCTTTTTTCAAACATGCAATATGGCTTTCAAAAAAAAAAAAAAAAGTTGTATATACTGAATTGTAGTCTTTTTTCTCTTAATATACAGGTTTCTTTGTTCTGAAAATAGAGCATTTCCATGTAGCCATTCATATTCAAAAATGGCATAAAATGAAAAGCCATTAATTTATTTAGCAAAAATTTTGAGCATTCTCAGACCCTCCAAATAACCTGCCAAATCACATCAAATAAAAGCTATCTGAAATAACATTAACATATAGTGTTCACACAGTGCAAACCTATGGTGGTTTGATAGCCAGATAGTAAAGGTGTAGTTCTCAGGAAAAGGTGTTGGTGATTCCACTCTTGGTACTTGGAGTGCTTGCTGCCTCTTCAAAGCTTGTTCCAAATCTAAGGTTTAATGCTGGTTTCACTTTTCACCTTTTTACATAAAAATTAATATACTCTTGATTTCTTTCAGTTAGTGAAAACAAGTATTCATGCAGGTCATTCATAAAACAAAGTGATGTAAATCAAATTTTAAAAAACTGGGGGCTGCCTGTATCAGGGACTTCTTTTAATCTTAAAGAATATTTGTCAACTACATCATTTTTAGCAATTGCAAAGCACTGCGTTTTATAGTTACACTGTAGTTTAAGACTCTTTCTGGACATGGTTTTTGTGTGTGTGTGCGTGTGTGTGTGTATCAGAGTCAAGAAAAGGAGGGAGTGCCAGGGGCCATGAAAGTGGCAGGATCCAGGTTAGGGGAGGGAGGCAGGTGGGACCCAGCTGCCTGAGTCAGGAAAGGGAGGGAGTATGGGGGACCACAAAGTGGCAGGATCCAGGTAGGAATTAAGTAAGGGGAGAGTGGAGAAGTTTCCAAGAGCTAAGGGAGACAAACTTGTCGGCCACTTTGTCATCCTGTGGGGCTTGCAAATTTTTGTGAGGCTTGAGGCTGGGCCACCAGTGTTACAAGTGCCAGCAGAGTTTCACATGGTACACAGGTTTCAATGGAGCTTATAGACTGAGACAGATTGGAAGAAGGAAGATGCCATACACGTCTCAAAAAATTGGCCAGGGAAAACCTTATGAATAGCAGACAAACACTGTCTGATATATTACAGGACAACTTTATGAATAATCTGGAAACATTGTCCAACACAATGCAGGAAGATGAGCCCCTTGTGTTGGAAAGCACTCAAAATGGGACTTTAAAGAGCTGCCTCATCAGAGTAGAAGGAACCTTAATGATATAGGTAAAGTAAAGCCATTGAGACCTCCATGTGCTGACATGGCATGACTCAAATTGAGGACAAACAGCTATAAACATCTATTAATAATTAGAACATGGAAAATACAAAGTATGAATCTAGGAAAATTGGAAGTTGTCAAAAATGAAATGGAATGCACAAAGATTGATATCCTAGACATTAGTGAGCTGAAATGGACCAGTTTGGACCATTTAGAATAAGATAACCATATGGTATACTATGCCAGGAATAACAATTTGAAGATGAGTGGCATAGCAATCATCATCACAAAGGATGTATCAAGATCTGTCCTGAAAGACAATGCTGTCTGTGATAGGATAATATCCATACGTCTACAACAAAGACTGGTTATTACTACTATTATTCAAATCTATGCACCAACCTCCAAGGCCAAAGATGAGGAAATTCAAGATTTTTATAAACTTCTGAAATCTGAAATTGACTGAATATGCAATCAAGATGTGTTAATTATCACTGGTAATTGGAATGCAAAAGTTGGAAACAAAGAAGAATCACCAGTATTTGAAAAATTTGGCTTTAGTGACAGAAATAATGATGGAGATCTCATGATAGAATTATGCAAGACCAATGACTTTCTCATTGCAAATACCTTTTTTCAATAACACAAACATTGGCTATACATGTAGACTTCTCCGCAAAGAGTACACAGGAATCAGATTAACTACATCTGTGGCAAGAGGAAATGGAAAAAAAAGCTCATTATCTTCAGCTAAACCAGGGCCAGGAGCTGATTGTGGAAGAGACCATCAACTCCTCATATGCAAGTTCAACATGAAGTTGAAGACAATTACAACAAGTCTATGAGAGCCAAAATATGACCTTGAGTATGTTGTTGTTTTTGTTATATGCTGTCGAGTGACCCAACTCATAGTGACCCCTCCTTGGGTTTCCGAGGCAGTATCAGTAGATTGTCCCATCTTCTTTCTGAGGAGTGTCTGGTGGGTTTGAACTGCCAGCCTTCTGGTTAGCAGTCAAGTGCCTCAGACACTACACTACCAGAGCTTGAGTATATCCCTCCTCAATTTAGAGACCATATAATGAATAGATTTGATGTATTGAACACCAATGACCAAAAACCAGAGGAATTGTGGGATGACATCAAGAACATCCTCAATGAAGAAAGCAAGAGGTCATTAGAAATACAAGAAAGAAAGAAAAGACCAAAATAGATGTCAGACAAGACTCTGAAACTTGCCCCTGAGTGAGGAGTAGCTAAAGTAAATGGAAGAAATAAGATAAAAAGAGCAAAACAGCATATTTCAAAGAGCAGCTCAAGCAGAAAAAGCCAATTATTATAATGAAATGTACAAAGACCTGGAGTTAGAAAACCAAAAAGGAAGAACACACACAGCATCTCTCAAGCTGAAAGAACTGAGGAAATATTTAAGTCTTGAGTTGCAATATTGAAAGATTCTATGAGCAAAATATTGAATGATGCAGGAAACATCAAAAGAAGATGAAAGGAATATACAGTCACTGTCCCTCCCCGCCCCCCCAAAAAAAAAAAAAAAAACTGGTCGATCTTCATCCATATCAGGAGGTGGTATATGTTCAAAAATCAATGGGATTGATGGAAGATGTTGAAGCTGCACTGAAGGAATTGGCAAAGAACAAGGCTCCAGGAATTGATGAAATACCCATTGAGATGTTTCAACAAACTGATGCTTTGCTGGAAGCACTCACTCAGCTATGCCAAGAGATTTTAAAGACAGCCACCTGGCCAACTGACTGGAAGAGATCCATATTTGTACCCATTCCAAAGAAAGGTGATCCCACAGAATGTGGAAATTATCAAACAATATCATTAATATTGCATGCAAGTAAAATCTTACTGATGATAATTCAGAAATGGTTGCAGCTGTATATTGAGAACTTCCAGAGGTGCAGGCTGGATTCAGAAGAGACATGGAACAAGGGATATCATTGCGGATGTCAGATGGATCTTGGCTGAAAGCAAAGTATATCAGAATGATGTTTACTTATGTTTTATTGACTATGAAAAAGCATTTGAGTGTTATCCAATTGTGGATAACATTGAATAGAATGAGAATTCCAGAACACTTGACTGTACTCATGAGGAACCTGTACATAGACAAGGAGAATGTTGTTTAAACAGAACAAGGGAGCACTGCATGGTTTAAAATCAAGAAGGAAGTGTGTCAGGGTTGTATCCTTTCCCCATACTTATTCAATCTGTATGCTGAGCAAATAATCTGAGAAGCTGGAGTATATGAAGAAGAACATGGCATCATGATTTGAACAAGAATCATTAACAACCTGTGATACACTGATGACACAGTGTTGATTGCTGAAAGTGAGGATGACTTGAAGCACTTCTTTATGAAGATTTAAGAATACACTGTGTAGTGTGTAGTATGGATTACATCTCAACAAGAAGGAAACAAAAATCCTCACAACTAGACCTATAAGCAGCATCACCATAAATGGAGAAAAGATTGAAATTGTCAAAGACTTCACATTGCTTGGTTCTACAATTGACACCAATGAAAGTAGCAGTCAGGACATTAGATGATGTAGAGCACTGGGCAAATTTGCTGCAAAGGACCTCTTTCAAGTGCTGAGGAGCAAAGATGTCTCCTTGAGGACTAAGGTGCGCCTGACAGAAGCTACAATATTTTTAATTGCCTCATGTCAGAACTGGTCAATGAATAAGGAAGACCAAAGAAAAATTGATGCTTTTGAACTGTGGTGTTAGAGAAGAATGCTGAAAGTACCATAGACTGCTAAAAGAACTAACAGTTCTCTGTCCTGGAGGAAGTACAGCTGGAATGCTCCTTGGAAGTGAGGATGGCCAGACTTCATCTCATCTACTTTGGTCATGTTGTCAGAAGGGATGATTCCCTGGAGAAGAATGTCATGCTTGGTAAGGTGGAGGGTCAACGAAAGTGAGGAAGGTCCTCAATGACATGGATTGACACAGTAGCAGTGGCAATGGGCTCAAGTATAGCAAGGATCATGGAGCTGGTGCAGGATGAGGTGATGTTTCATTCTGCTGTGCATAGGGTTGTTATGAGTCGGAGATGACTCGACGGCACCTAGCAACAACATCATTGTTATGAAAAATACTACAATGAATATCCTATCATTGCAACAGATTTTCTAGTATATAATCAGAAAAGTGAAATTGACATGTTGTTGTTGTTGTTATTTGCCTTCGAGTCAGCCCCGACTCATAGCGACCCCTCCTTGGGTTTCCGAGGCAGTATCACTACGAAAGTAGGATTGCCCAACCTTCCTTCCGAGGAGTGGCTGGTGGGTTGGAACCGCCAGCCTTCTGGTTAGCAGTCAAGTGCCTTAGGCACTATGCTACCAGAGCTCCTGAAATTGATATATAATGTTAATTTATTTTTTACCATTTAAGTCTTCTAACAAGATATTAAAATGTTCTTTTCATCATATCCTCTTTAACAAGGAGAAAATGTTTATATGCTCATAAACAGTATCATTTTTATTCTTCCATAAATTAATTTTCTCCTTTGACCAAAGGCAAGGGAAAACTTAAACAATTATATAAATCAAATGAACACAAAGCAGTATTTTACATCAAAAGTTATTATAATTTTTGTTATCCAACCTTCAAGTGCACATATGCTTAACTGGTAGAATATAAGCTGTTGATCAGTTTATATTGAGTAAAATGATTTATTTTGTCACTAGTAAATGTTTCTATCTAGAATCACACAAATTAAAGAATGCTTTGCTTACTCATCACTACAGATGTCTACTCAAACCCAGACATTGAAAAAACCCAAAGAAGGTAAATAATTCAGCTAAAGATTTACAGAGAATTTAGTGGCATTTAAGAATAATGGATCTGGCTGATCATGTTATGTAGTTGACTGTTGTAGACTCCTGGCAATTAGCAAAGACTGAAGTTCTCTTGTCAATTTTTTAGCTCATGCAGTCCAAGTGCTGCTTCACAGCACATTATTTATTCAGACACTGGAGAAGGAATGATGATCTGAAATTTTATCTCTATGAACAAGTGCTTCAATCTACTCTATCTCCTTCCATTCCACCACTTCAAAACCACAAGCATACATATTATATTTAGAGGCAAAAAGTAATCTCTATTTTCATAAATTAAGCTTAAAGCTCATTTGATCTGAGAAAGAGAAACCACATAATGCTTCATGTTGACACTAGAACCGATCACACACTGACACACACTTACACACACACAAACACATACACCCACAAGTCTTTAAAATAAAATCTAGTTAGTTTTTGTTTTTACCCCAGAAAATATCACTCTGAATATCTAACTTCAGGAAAAAGGTGAGCTGCACCTTCCTAAGGAATATTTTCTGTCAGTCTCCAGTTTACTGTGTTTTAAATTTACTTATAGTTTCCTATCACATACAGGACCTCTGGTAGCATACTGGCTAAAGCACTTGACTGCTAACCAGAAGGCTGGCAGTTCAAACCCACCAGCCACTCCTCAGAAGGAAGGTTGGGCAATCCTACTTCCATAGTGATACTGCCTCGGAAACCCAAGGAGGGGTTGCTATGAGTCGGGGCCGACTAGACGGCACATGATAACAACAACAACAACAATAATCACATACAGTCTTCAGTATGAATTAAACCATAATATAAAGAAAAAAAAATCCTCACAACTGAACCAATAAGCAAAATCACGATAAATGGAGAAAAGATTGACGTTGTCAGGGATTTCATTTTACTTGAATCCACAGTCAACACCCTTGACAGAAGCAGTCAGAAAATTAGATGCAGTATTGCACTGGGGAAATCTGCTGCAGAAGACCTCCTTAAAATGTTAAGAAGCAAATATGTCCCTTTGAAGACTAAGGTGTGCCTAATCCAAGTCATGGTATTTTCAATCACCTCATATGCATGTGAAACCTGGATAATGAATAAGAAAGACTGAAGAAAAGTTGATGCATTTGAATTGTGGTGTTGGTGAAGAATATTGAAAATACTATGGACAGCCAGAAGAACAAACAAATATATCCTGAAAGAAGTGAAACCAGAAAGCTCCTTGGAGGCGAGAATGGCCAGACTTCATCTCATCTATTTTTGTAATATGATCAGAAGGGACCATTCCTTGGAGAAGAATATCATGCTTGGTAAAGTAGAGGGTCAGCAAAGAGGAGAAGACTCTCAATGGTGGCTGCAATGATGGGCTCAAGCATAGCAAGGATTGTAAGGAAGGTGCAGGATGAGGCAGTGTTTTGTTCTGTTGTTGCTATGGGTTAGAGCTGAGTTGACAGTACCTAACAACAACTCCAGGAGCTCTGGTGGCCTAGTGTCTAAGGCATTTGACTACTAACCTAAAGGCTGGTGGTTCAAACCCACCAGCCACTACTCAGAAGGAAGATTGGACGATCTACATCCATAGAGATACCACCTCAGAAACCCAAGGAGGGGTCCCTGTGAGTTAAATTGACTAGATGACAGTGAGTTTGGGTTCTTTTGGTAACAACAACAACAACCTACAACCTCCTTTTCTGTTTCACTCCATTACAATTGATATGTAATAGATATTGTGTCTATTTCTTAGTTAAAAATACTCTAAAATAATAAACTCACAATTTAAAGGAATCAGAAATCTGGGTTTAGCTTGACTTGGACCTCTAACTCTCAAAGTGTCTCACAAGATTGCAGTCAAAATGTTAGCCAGGGCAATGTTATATCAAGGCTCTATGAGAAAGTGTCCACTTCCAAGGTCATTCACATGTTGTTACAAAGATTTCTTTAGTTTTGTGTGGCTGTTGTGCTCAGAGCATAAATTCTTCACTGGCTATTGGCCAGAGACTTCCTTCAATTTCTTGACTATTAAAAAAAAAAAAACAACTCACTGCCATCTAGTTGGATCCAACTCATGGCAACCCTTCCTTGGTTTCCAAGGTGGTATCACTATGGAAGTAGATTGCCCAACCTTCCTTCTGAGGAGTGACTAGTGGGTTTGAACCACTAGCCTTCTGGTTAGCAGTCAAATGTGTTAGGCACTATGCCACCAGAGCTCCTATTCTTGACTATGAGCTTCTCTATTTTTTATTTGTCACAGCATCAATCCTGACTCATGGTGATCTGTGTTTGAGAGTAGGACTATGTTTCATAGGGTCTTCAATGTCTGATTGTTAGTAAGTAGACATTTCTAGTAGGCATTTCATCCAAGGTGCCTCAAGGTGAACTCAAACCACAAACTTTTTCGGAGTTCATTATCCAACTGTACCATCCAGTGACCCTGGACCTGCCTGTAGGATTGCATAGTACATTGACGTTTGCTTCATCTGAGTGAGCATGTAGGAAGAACCAGAGCTAGAGAAACAGAGTGGGAATGAGAGAGAGAACAAGAGAGACGTCACAATCTTTTGTGATCTAATCTTAAATGACAGGGGGGCAGATTACACAGGGACATGGATAGCAACTTGTTGTTCTAGTTAGGTGCCATTGAGCTTGAGTCCATTTTGTCTCTTAACAACTCCTTGTACAACATAACGAAATATTGTCTGGTCCTGTACTATAGTCACAATAGTTGTTATGTTCGACCCTATAGTTACAGCCACTGTGTCTTCCAACCTGAGGGGCCCTGCTTGTAGAATATGAACTGTTGATGACACATCAGACACTATATCAGGCAATGTTCCACAGCTATTAATAAGGTTTCCAGTGGACAATATTTTCAGAAATAGACTACCAGATTCTTCTTCTTAGTCTATCTTAGTCTGGAAGCTCTGCTGAAACCTGTCTACTATGCTGATATTTGAATACCCAGCTGATATTTGAAATAATAACAGCATAGCTTCCAGCCTCACAAGCCACTATGCAAAATGACAGATGAGTGGTGGTGAATACGAAGAGATAGAGATACTCAGAAACCATGTCAGAATCTGCTGCCACCATTTTTAGGTATCTACAAATATCACTATGCATTTTGTCCTATTTTGGTGCTATAGATTTCTGTGAAAACTTCCAGACATAATTATCTGCTATTGATATTAATAACATTAGAGTACTGATAAACAATAAAACTGAAAAGTCATATGCATATCTTGTTTCAAAGGATGTGACATCAATTGTCACTTTTTAAAAATGTATTTCCCAATCTGCACCTTGTAGTTATACATGTTTAAAAATGCAATGGTATTTTCCAGAGCTTATAGCATATTTTATCTGTGTACAATGTTTATTTTGCCAGTAATTTGTTTATTGTTTTTTAAGAAATTTAAACTATTTTCCTGTTATGCCCTCTGTAGTATTTTGTTAGATGTATACCTAAATAATTTATTTTAGAGGACAGTTCAGCAGAAATGTTGCCTTCCATGTGAGACACCACGGCTCAATTCATGACTAATGGACCTCATGTTCAACCACCACCCATCTGTCAGTGGAAGCTATTGTGATCCTGAAATGCTTAACAGGTTTCAGCAGAGTTCCTGGCTTAGACTAGAGAGAAAACAAACAAAGAAAAACCTGTGGATAATAATAGTCTGTTCCACAGCTGATCCCAGGGATGATACAGGATGCACAGCATTTCATTCTGTTGTAAACGGGGTCTCCTATGAGCCAAGGGTCAAACTGAAGGCAGCTGAAAACAACAATACATTTTCAATGCTATTGTAAGTGATACTGATTTACTATATTTTCAAATCATTTACCAATAGCACATAAATTACAATCACATTCTATATATTCTTCTTGTAACTTGCAACATAGCTAAACTCAGTCATTCATTCTGGTAGCATTTTTATAGATTCTTAGAGCTTTCTACATAGACAATCATGTTGTCTGCAAATACTGACCATTGTATTTCTTCCTTTCCAATTTGTAAATTTTTATTTATTTTTCTAAACTTACTATTGTGGAAAAAACTTCTAGGTGTGCAGTTGAATATGATTGATGAGAGAAGACTTATTTTTTTCTGAAATTAGAAGAAAAGTATTCAGTATTTCACCACTAAATATGATGTTATTGTAGATTTCATTCAAGATGTATTTTTAATTTGTTTGTTCTTATTGTTGAAAATATACACCGCAAAGTATATACCAATTCAACAATTTCTACATGAAAAATTCAGTGACATTGATTACATGCTTTCAGTTGTACAACCATTGTCATCCTTCTTTTTCAAAGTGATCTAATCTTTGAAATTAACATTAACACTGATCACTAACATTAACATTAACCACTCCTTAAGCTTCCTATCTAAACTTTTGAGTTTGTGTTATCAGTTTGACCCTGCATAGATAGTTCTCTAAAAGACCTCAATGCCAAGGCAGACATTCTTTATTAATTAAGCTAAACTATTGTTTCATTTAAAGAAGACTTCAGGGGATATTATTAATTAAAGTTTAAAAATTATCTCAGGGCAATAGTTTCAGGGATTCACTAGTCTCAATGCCTTTTGAAAGTCTATGTTCTGTGAAAACTTGAAATTCTGTTCCACATTTACCCATGTTCTGATCAGAATTCATCTACAGAAACTTTTATCAAAACTTTCAAGTAATGAGAGCAAGACACTTGTAGTTGAGGAATTTTCCTTTAATCTTTAAGTGCAAGCTGGATTCAGAAGAGAATGTGGAATGAGGGATATCATAGCTGATGACAGATGGATCTTGGCAGGAAACAAAGAATACAAGAAAGATGTTTACTTGTGTTTTATTGACTATGCAAAAACATTAGATTTTGTGGATCATAACAAATTATGGGTAACATTAAGAAGAATGGGAATTCCAGAACATTTAATGGTATATTCATGAGGAACCCGTACATAGACCAGGAGACTGTCATTCACACAGAACAAGGGGACACCACATGTTTTAAAATCAAGAAGGGAATGTGTCAGGGTTGTATTCTTTTACCATATGCATTCAATCTCTATGCTGAACAAATAATCTAAGAAGCTGGGCTATATGAAGAAAACATGGCGTCAAGATTGGGGGAAGAATATTTAACAACCCGCAATATGTTGACAACACCACTTTGATTGCTGAAAGTGAGGATGACTTGAAGCACTTAGTGATGAAGATTTAAGAATACACTCTGCAGTATGGATTACACCTCAATATAGAGAAAACAAAAATTCTCACAACTGGACCAATATGCAGCATTACAATAAATGGAGACAAGATTGAAGTTGTCAAAGACTTCACATTGCGTGGTTCTACAATTGATGTCAATGGAAGCAGCAGTCAAGACATCAGATGACTAGCACACTGGGCACATCAGCTGCAAAGGACCTCTTTCAAATGCTGAGGAGCAAAGATGTCTCCTTGAGGACTAAGGTGCACCTGACACAAGCCATGGTATTTTCAATCACCTCATGTGTGTGAGAGAGCTGGACAATGAACAAGGAAAGCCAAAGAAAAGTTGATGCTTTTGAGTTGTGGTGCTGGCGAAGAATGCTTAAAGTGCCATGGACTACGAAAAGATCTAACAAACCTGTCCTGGAGGAGGTGCAGCTGAAATGCTCCTTGGAAGCAAGAATGCCAGACTTCTTCTCACCTACTGTGGTCATGTTTTCAGAAGGGACCATTCCCTAGAGAAGGATGTCATGCTTGGGTAAGGTGGAGGGTTGATGAAGGAGGGGAAAGCTTCAAGGAGATGGATTGACACAGTGGCTTTGGCTATGGGCTCAAGTAAAGCAAGGATTGTGGAGCTGGTGCAGGACCTGGCAGTGTTTTGTTCTGCTAAACATAGGGTCACTATGCATCAGAAATGACTCAAGGGCACTTAACTACAACAACAACTTTATTTATGTAAAACAAATGTATATTGTAATTGACAAATGCACTTCCTACGTCTGTTGAGAGGGTCATATTATGTTCTTTCTTGTGTGTATTCATTAATTTCTTCCCCCTAATTTTAATATATATTTTTTCATATTTAATTTAATTTAATAATTCCTAATTTCCCTTTTACATCTTCTTTCATCCCTTGGTTGTTTAGAAGGTTTAATTTCCAAATATTTGGGGATTTTTTAGTTTTTCTTTTTTTCTGTTCTGGACTTCTAATTTATCATTTTGATCAGATAACAAACTGCATTATTTCAATTATTTTAAATTTTTTGAGGTTTATAACATATCATCTATCTTGGTGTATGTTCCACATGTACTTGAAAAAATATGTGTTTTACAGCTGTTAAGTGGATTGTTCAATATACATTAATTCGATAGCAAATTTTGATCTTATTTGTTGAAGGACAAATAGTGTTCTTTTGGTCTTCCATAGTCATACTATTTTTTTGCCTTCTTATTCTATCAATTACTATGGGACAATTATTGAACTCCACAACAATTTGTGTGGATTCATTATTTGTGCTTTCAATTCTATCAGTTTTTGCTTTATGAATTTTAAAAGTCAGTTTTTATGTGCATAACATTTAGAATTGCTATATCCCATTGAAGGATTGATCCATTTATCATTTTGAAAGTATCTTTATTATAACTGATAGTATCTTTATATGCCATGGAAGATTTATTTCATGTCTGAGGGGTATACTTTTTTTTTTTCCCATCCTTACTTTTAAATTTTAATCAGTCTACATCTTTATGTTTAAAATGTTTTTTTCATGGATACCAGATAGTTGAATCTCACTTTTTGATTCAAGCTGACAATATGTATTAATAGCTGTTTATACCATTTACAGTTAATATTCTTTAGACAAAGTGTTTCATAACTAACAATTTCCTATAGTTTTCTATTTGTTTCTTCTGGTCTTTGTTCCATTTCCCTCTTTTTCTGCCTACTTTTAGAATAACTGATTATATTTTTTCTTTTTTTCCTCTTACTCCATCTACATATTTCATTAGTTCCTCATCTATCTTTAACCAACATAGTCTACAGACAAATAATATGCAATTTCATGAATGGTTTGAGAACCTCAAAGAAGTATATTGACATTCACTCCTACTTTTCTTTTGTACTATTATTGTTATAAGTTTTACTTTTACATATGCAATAAATAGACATGTGTAATAGTACACTGATACTAGGTTTTCAACAGTCAACTATATTTAAAATAATTAAAAACTGTAATAAACATATCTTCTATATTTACTTTTATTTAGGCCATTTCTGGTATTCTTTCTTTTGAAATTTCTCTCTAATATTGTAATACTTTGTTTGAAGTATATTCCATAACATTTTCTATAGTGCAGATTTGCTGGAAATTACTTTTCTCAATTTTGTTTTTTCTAAAAAAAAAAAAAATTATCTTCCTTTTTAAAAATATCTTGTTTTAATATCTACTTCCATAGTGATACTGCCTCGGAAACCCAAGGAGGGGTTGCTATGAGTTGGGTCCAACTTGCTGGCACATAACAAAAACAACAATATATTTTTCTTCTTTGGCAGGTTCTTTTTTGCTTATTTGTTTCAACTTGTCTTGGTTTGCTAGTGTATTAGCAAATAGATGACTTTAAAGAACAGAAATTTACTGTCTTACCGTTCTGAAGGCTAAAAGTTCAAAACAGGTTCTCAAATGTGTAGATTACTTTTGGGTCCCTCTCTTCAAGTTTCTAAGGTCTGTCAGCAATCCTTGACATTCTTTTGTTTGTAGATAGGTCCTCATATAGTGCCTGTCTTCTCCCTTGTGTTTATTTGTGTCAATCCTGATGTTTTTATAAGACATCACTTAGAACTGATTAAGGTTGGGACCCACCCACCACTGGTATGACTTCATTAACATAGAACAAGAAAACCCCTATTTTGTACTTCCAAACAGGTACGTATTTACCCAAAGAAAGTTTAGGACTTCAACACATATATTTAGGGAACACAATTTGATTCATAACACAAGGACTTAAATATGCCCCTCCCCCCTTTTTTGTCTTTGGTTTACATAAATTTTGATGAGAAGATTGCTGTAGTCCTTACTTTTAAACCTCAGCCAATATGAATCATGTATTTGCTTTTTTTTTAATGACTCCCTATAGATTACTTTTCTTTTCATTTTTTATTTTAAGAGTTTTTTTTTTTTTTTTTTT
>NW_006921773.1:1916368-1922406 GCF_000298275.1 Orycteropus afer afer | reverse complement strand
TGTACATTTAATTTCACTCCCCATTTACCATGCCAAACCCTAACCCAGTCTCCTCCCCTCCCTGTCCAGTAACCCCTCCCCTTGTGACCCTCATAGTTATGCACTCCTGTTTGTCCTGCATTTCCTCCGTGTCAATGTTGCCCCTCTCATGCCCTGTGATTTATTGCTCTAAGGGAAGTATTACCATAGAGTAAGTGATTAGCATTTGGAATATGATTACTCAATGACACACAGTAACAAGTAGAGTTATAATTTTTATATGTTTATGTGTTTTGCTTGGAGTTCACTGAGCTCTTTTAATCTGTGGTTTTAAGTCTTTCATTTTTTTGGAAAGATTATTAGCCATAATTTCTTCAAATATATTTTCTGCTCTAATCTCTCTTAATTTTCATATTTATGTTGCACATATGTTGAATTATTTAATATTGTACTTCATTTCCTGAATAATTTTCTCTCCTTTTTTTCTCACTTGCTTTTTTCCTTTGTGATTTAGTTTGGGTAATTTATAATTGATTTATCCTTACGTTGCTTTACTTCCTCCTAGGTGTGCAAAATCTACTGTATAACCCTTCAAATTCACTCCTCACCTCACCTCTACAATTTTTACTCTGGAATTTCCATTTGACTTTATTATATCTTCTCCAACTTTCAGTTCCTCATTTGTTCATAAAAGTTTTTCATATTTTTCACTAGGAACTTCAACTACAAACATAGTTATATCCAATTTCCTGTATGATAGTTTAAATATATGTATCATCTCTGACTCAGGATCTATTGATTGCTTTGTCTCTTGACAATGTTCCCCCCCTGCCCTGCTTTCTTTTAATTGAGTTTTTCAACATCTAGAATTGTGTGTAATGGAGCAAAGACTGAGGTGAATTGTATTTATGTCAAGAAATGGGCATGTCTCTATTTCTGGCAAGCCATTTGTGTGAAGAATTAAATCAATCTAATTAGAAGTTGAGATGGATTTAGGTTCTGTTGTTGCTATAGCTACCTTCATTCTACCAACTGCTTCAAATCCCTTGGGAGTAGAGGCTGGGCTGCTTGCTGGCTTTTCACAAAGTTCATGTTCTTCCTTCATCATTCTGCCATCCTTATGCTCCTGTAACATGCATGAAGTCTGTATGCATGCTTTTTACACTCTTGTGGTAGTTGACTTGCTAGCACATTTTAGAAGCAGGGAGGTGGGGTAGTTGTCTTTTCATTTTTGAGTTTTAGTTTTAGATATTCACTACATGCCTGTGTCTCTGATGTGATCCTTTTTTCAGTAATTGTTCTCTTCCACTTGTGGCAAATTCCATTTGTTTACTTGGTGGTTGTACAGAAGGAAAGTGTGCTGACCTCCTTCAAAGTTAGGAAACTGCAAATGGTATCATATTGGCTCTGGGCTCAGAACCTGCCACGCCCCCAGTGGTAGGATTATTTTTTCTTTGGTTCTTCTCCCAGTCACAGTGGGGCTTCACCACTGTCTTCTGGGGACAGAGTCTGCTGCTTTTTTTGAGTCAGCTTAGAACTTTTGTCCAACAGAGGCAAAGAGTCAAGCTGGAGATTCGCCTGTCTGCCATAGGAGCCGATTTGCACCACAGAAAAGTGTCTCTTCAGTCTCGGTTCTATTCCTAGTTTATTCTTGAACTCTTGGTGGAGGCTCATAGAAATGTGCTTGTGAGTATGTGTGAACTCTCAATTACTTAAAGCTTCCAATGAGTCTGTACTCTCAGTCTAATCCACACTCAATCTTTATAAATTCTTTAAAATTTTACATAAATGCATCTTACTTGCTTGTAGAACACTTTATGCCTCTTCTTCTCATGATCTGCTATAAGTTAGCCAGTGCTTGCCTTCATGTCTGTTGCAGGAAGTATGAGGATAGTAGTTAGTTTTCAAGTTATGCTGTGGTCCTAGAAACTCAACAGTCAGTTTGAGAAAAGTTATTACTTGTTTAAGAAAAGTCTATCTTTTCTTGTTAGATCAGGAATTAGGCTTTTTCTAGATTTCTATATTCCTGGTGGGAGGGAAACCCCAGCATCAATATTATAAGCAACAAGAACATATATATCTTAGGTATATCAAATATACAGCTAAATTGACAATCCCCAAAACTCAAGCACAACCATGGCCTCTAACTCTGTGGTTTTCAAACCTGAGTGCTCATATGAGTCAATTGTTGTTGTTAGGTGCCATAGAATCAGCTCCGACTATAAGCAACCCTATGGACAACAGAATGAAACAGTGTTGGGTACTGCACCGACCTCACAATAGTTGCTATACCTGACCCCATTGTGGCATCTACTCCATCAATCCATCTTGTTGATGGACTTTACCTTTTTCACTTATCATCTGCTTTACCATGCATAGTATCCTAGTAGGACACATTTTAAAAAACATTGATGCCAAAATCCTCAGAGATCCTTAATTGATCTGAAGAGAACTCCAGGCATAGATACATTTCAGGTGATTCTAATATGCAGCCAAAGTTAAGAATCACTGTTCTAATCATTCTTAATTAGCCCACAAGTCTGGACAGATACAGAAAATAATAAATTTCAGCACAGAAAGTGTGATATTCTTAACTCTACCTTAATCAAGAATTTATTTCTAGATACTTATTTTTGAATCCTATATCCTGCTATGAAAGCAACCAAGATCATATTTATATACACTTGTAGATTCACATTCTATTATAGGCAACATACAAACTGTAGTCATAGGCTATTTGCAATCATCAGAATGATTTGGTTTTGCAAGCTAAAGAGAGAAGTGTCTTCCAAGGAGTTAAATTAGCCCACTCCTTAGGCTCTTCTATTTTCATGGTTGAGCAAACAAGCAATTGTGATTCATTTCAGTGGTCTGCATAGAATATTATAACTTTGGAGGAGGAGTGAAATGATCCAATTTTGTATGGCTCAGTTCAATTGATATGACCATTACATTGTTAGACACATCATTTAGTAGAACTAGATATACTTGCTGCTTTAAAAAAAAAAAAAAAGACTTAAATAGATTAATAAATAAGTCAAATATTTACTTATGTATGTCAAAATACTCAGAATGAAATGGCAAACATATGAACAGAAACTATTCTCTGAAGCTTTGATTTATAGAAGTCTATCCTTTGGGAGGGAGCTCTGGTAGCATAGTGGCTAAGACACTTGCCTGCTAACCAGACGGCTGGCGGTTCAAACCCACCAGCCACTCCTCGGAAGGAAGGTTGGGCAATCCTACTTCCGTAGTGATACTGCCTCGGAAACCCAAGGAGGGGTCGCTATGAGTCGGGTTTGACTCGACGGCACATAACAACAACAACAACAACAATCCTTTAGGAGCTCTGGTAGCATAATGGCTAAGGCACTTGACTGCTAACCAGAAGGCTTGGAAACCCAAGGAGGGGTAGCTATGAGTCGGGTCCGACTCCACGGCACATAACAACAACAACAACAACATTCTTAATAGGGGAGCTGTGGTAGCATAGTGCCTAAGACATCTGACTTCTAACCAGAAGGCTGGCAGTTCAAACCCATTAGCCACTCCTTGGAAGGAAGATGGGGCAATCTACTTCCATAGTGATAGTGCCTCGGAAATCCAAGGAAGGGTCTCTATGAGTCGGGTTCGACTGGACGGCACATACAGCCAACCATTCTTCATAGAATATTCTTGTTAAGTTAATTATATATTAATTTTATTAGTGAGCAAAAACAATGAAATTTGGTAAACAAATAAAAGAAAATTTGAGATATAAAACTTGAAATTAAAATATAACATTAGAAATAGAAATAGAAACATCAAAATAAACAACATAACTATGTAGAAATGTGATTCCAAGATAACATAGAATTTATGCTATTATAGCTGTCACTTCTGAATTTAACAGTGGTTTATATTTGAACTCTTAGGTTATAACATAGCTGGAAGTTAAGAGTCCCCCCTGACGCCCAGTTTACAGTTGTTTCAAAAAGTATTTGCAAAACCAGTTTTCCAGTTGGGAGACTATTCAAGATAGGGCAGAAGACAGAGCAAACTGGAAGGTTTTAATTTTTAAAACCAATTTTAGCAAATCCCTGAAGCTTCAAAATACTTCAGAAACACTATATACTATTTTCAAAAGTGGTCAATTTAAGATATTAAGTTTCATGCCATCTGTGACCCCAAATGATAAATTTCTTCCCCATGTTTCATTCTAAAACACTCTAATGAACTCATAAAACTCCCAATATATTCAATTATCCTTTTATTCATTTATACATAGTGTATATTTCATTTCTTTTCAAGGATTTTTTTTCACTTTCTGAGGTAAATTAAAGGTATATTTTGTCTGAAACTGCAAACATGTTAGTGAGAAATAAAATGATTTTAAATTGTAAATAGATTACATATTTTAAAGAGCTGTTTATATTAAGTACAATGTAATTAGTTTCTATTAAAGTTCTAACTTGACAAGAAAAAATGTGATTATTGAATGAGTTTGACAATATATTCATGTTGCCTTTTACAAAGTTTTAAGATTTTGTCACATTTCAGACACTGGCAGTAAATAAAGTCCATAACAAAGAGAAGGTCTGATAAAAGCAGACATCTAGTATCTTTTGTGGATACACAATTAGGTTCAGGTGCCTCTGGGAAGAAAATCCACACCTCATTCTAAAGAAGCAAGAGAATATCATAAGACTTATAAGCCCAGTCTGGTCAAACAGGGCAGGGGCATAGATAGATATTGAATAAATCACTAAGGAGTTTATTTGCCTGGAGTTGCTCTTTGGAGGACATAATTGTCTTGATTAAATAGACTTCAAAGAACGACAAATTCTGCTCCTGGGCAAACATACTGAAGTCACGTACATAAATAAAAAATTCTCTCCTTTAATAAACCAAAATACCAAACCCACTGCCACTGTGTCAGTTCTGACTCACAGCAAGAATAGAACAGCCCCATAGCATTTCCAAGGTTGTAAATCTTTATGGAAGCAGATTGTCTCATCTTTCTCCCATGGAGCTGCTGATGGGTTAGAACCACCAACTGCTTGGTTAGCAGCCCAGTACTATAAAAGCAGTGCTACCAGAGCTCCTTTCCTTTAATATTAAAAGAAAATAAAGAAAAAAACAAAAGTAGATGATTTGTTATAATGTGTAAGGTATGGGTAAAGAGAGTCTGGATCTAAATTCATTTAAGCTATGATGTGCACCATCACACTCATAAGCAGAGTGGGTTTGATGGAGCTATCTACTTCAATTTATTTATTTATTTATTCCATCAATGTCTTTCTACAAATGTTTCATTGGAATTTGCATTTCACATAAACGAGGTTGATCTGCCAGATGATGGGAAAGATTCTGCGGTAAAAATCTGTATTAGCATTGCCTTTCTATGATTTCTTCAAAAACTCTGAAAGGAGGAAAAATCTTAAGAAAAGCAAAAAGAACATGAAAAGTAAACTTTTGAATCCAGACTTCAGAATGACAACTTGGTAAGCTTAAAGGTAACAGAAAATAAGTTTCCTGTCTTGGCAAGGCTAAATTACTAATTTGCAGTATAAAAAAATCAAAATACCTCAGAGTCATGGGATTTCATAATGCTCTATATTTGTTCTCATGTCTGATTCTCAGAGATCTACTTCATTGCTTATTTATTCTCATTCTTTTTTTTTACACACTATACTCTAAGCTCCATTAGGACACCTAATGGAGTGTCTGCTACATAGTGGGCTCTCAATAATTATTCGCAAGTTGAGTGAATAAACGAATGAATGAATGAGTTTTTTTCCCCTATACATAGATGACAAATTTCTTCTATAAAGGAGTAGGTAGTAAATATTTTAAGTTTAGTGGGTCACATAAGGTTTTTGATAGATAGATAGATAGAGAGATATAGATATGTGTGTGTGTATATACATATATATATATATATAATTATAATATAATACATATAATTCTACATGCACATGTATATGTATATATAATATACATATATTATATATATATATATAAAATGTAAAGCAATTCTTCTCTGTCAATTCTGACTCACAGCAGTACAAAAACAGAAC
>NW_006921773.1:1901449-1915628 GCF_000298275.1 Orycteropus afer afer | reverse complement strand
TTTACATGATATAGATAAAAAAGTAAGGATTAGAGAGCTAAAACAAAGCATCAGTAAAAGTTCTATCATAAAGAAAGGAAGAAAGAAAGAAATATAATCAAGTGTTGGAAGTAGTATTTCATTTAATCTACTTATGTTCAAATTATAGCAACACTGAGTCTAATCATCAGTCATGGAATAAAATTTTGTATTTCTGTCTCTGTCCAGGTATACATTGTATGTCTTCTAAGAACTTTCTAGCCTATTCTATATAAATTCCTCTTTATGATACTTATCAATTTATATAGATTTTGAGAATGGTAGTGTCTAATTTATACATGTATCCCCAACAGAATTTAGCACAGTGTGTTATACTTACATATGTCTAAAAGTATATTTGGTGAATAATTTCTTGGGACCACTGCCGGCATAGTACCTAAGACATTTGACTACTAGCCAGAAGGCTGGCAGTTCAAGCCCACTAGCCACTCCTCAGAAGGAAGATTGGGCAATTTAATAATTAGTAATTATAGATTATGATTAAAGATGTAGTTGCTTAGTATTGATGTGACTTTTATCATATTAAAATTTCTTATGTTTTAAAGCAAACTTACATTAATGTATTCAAATCATCACTGAGACTGCCTTTTGTGCTCCAAGCACTAGACTGTTGTTGTTGTTATGTGCCGTCAAGTCAGCCCTGACTCATAGCGACCCCTCCTTGGGCTTCCGAGGCAGTATCACTGCGGAAGTAGGATTGCCCATCCTTCCTTCCGAGGAGTGGCTGGTGGGTTTGAACCGCCAGCCTTCTGGTTAGCAGTCAAGTGCCTCAGCCACTATGCTCCTATAGTGTACATGTTTTTCTAGAGAAGATGAGCACACAGTGTACAACTACAGAAATAGCATTTCTGGTGGTGGTTAATTCAATGAAGAAATAAAAGTCAGTATAAGTAGGTAGAAAGGTATTGTGAGACATGTACTATTTTATAAGGAAACTCTAAAAAGACAACTTTCATAGATGATACATAAGCAGAGATTTGAGGAAAACAAGAAAGCAAGTCATTCAGGTGTCTAAGAAAGTAGCATTCTGGTTCAGTGGATATAGCTTGTGCAAAGTCCCTGTGCTTTGGGCATTCAAGGAAGTATAATGAAACTAATGATGCATATGCTGCAAGGTCACATCAATCCTCTGTTAAAACCCCTTCACTGTGCTGGGCTGTTTGGAGAATATTCAAACAGCAAATAGCAAGGAAGCTATTTGCTAATTCCAGGGAGGAGACGATGATGCGTTACTCTGTAGAAGTAGCAGTGGAGGAGGTGAGAGGGGATTGTATTTTGTATATACTTCAGATTTGTCAACAAAATGTACTTATGCTTTGGAAGTGGGGTATTAGAGAAAAAGAAGGGCAATAACCTATGTGTTTTACCCACATTTCCTTTCTTAGTATGCTCAAAATTTTATGTGATATAGATGCTAACTTAAATGCTAAGTGAGTTAGCCAGATCAACTAGAAAAATATGGCCACTATTCAATGATGTTTGGAAGACTGCTGAAGAAGTAAATTTAGGAATGGGAGAATTTGGGATTATTAAAGTGATTTTTGTAAAGATGTCTGTAGTGAACAAGGAATGTTACAAGTCATTTTCTCAAAATTATTTTATAAAGTTGAGAATTCGGTAGAACAAAAGAAATTGAAGTTTAGACACAAGGTTGGGACTGTAAATATATGCTCATTAATTTCAGTGTATATTTAAAGTCAAGGAATAGGAATAAATCATTTGGGAAATGAGTATAGAAAAGTATAGAGAATGACCAAGCGCTAAGACAGTTTAATTTTAGAGTTTGTAATTTCAAATATGGTACAGCAAATAAGGCTAACAGTCACTAATAAGGCAGGTAAAGAAATAACCAAGAATGTGGTATTCTAGAAATTAAGAAAGGGTTTCAAAGAAGGGAGGAGGCATAATCAATACAGTCAAGTGCAGCTGATAGTCTGAGTGATTTACAAATTGAAAACTGATCACTTGATTTGGAAATGTGAAAGTGAGCTAGCAATTTTACTGAATAGTTGGGACTTTTCATTAAAAAGAGGGAAAGATTTAATTTTCAAGCAGCACATCTACTAGTCCTCCTCATTGCTTGAAGGAAATTTGAATATAAGAGCAATAGCAGGCAAAAACAGATTGCTTGATGTACAATTATTCTAAGGTCACTCCATAGTATCTAGCTAGGATGGATATCATCTTCTAAGTGGTGGAATCTGATTCTTGGCTGTGGGAAATTTATACTGCATTAGAGAAGTGCTAGCTCTTCCCCAGCTATGAGCAAGACCAAAACACTATGTAGCAATACATAGTGACAGATACTTGGTGTGGTGGTTATGTTTGTGTGTCAACTTGGCTGGGCCTGGTTGAGTGGAGGGGCAGCTGGTGGTAGTTATTTCCCATGATGAGACTGGCAATCATTCCCATGGTGGAATCTACCACAATCAGCTGAGTAGCTGCTTTAGGTATGTGGTCTGCTTCTCGAATATAAGCAGTGGCTTTGGGAATGGTCTCTAGTTTATGGCAAGCTTGGACCCTACATGTGGCTATGTCATTGTTCAGCAGCCTGCCATGCTCTGCCTACCTTGGGGCTTTCAATGGATTTGAATTAATGGCCTGCCATGTGGTTTGGTGACATAGGGACTGTGCCATTTTATTTATCAACCTTGGGCTTTTAGTCTCAGCATACAGTAGCTACCTGAGTGAAGAGATGCCTCTAGCTTCATTTGGCTGGGAGCAAGAGGCAGAGCTGAAGCCCAAGGTCAAGGGGATTTCACACAGCTCCTAGAGCCTGGCACTTTGAACTCAGACTTCTAGCCTCCTGAACTGTAAGAGAATAAACTCCTGTTGGTTAAGGCCATCCCATTTGTGGTATATTCTTGTCATAGTGGTACTAGGTAAACAGAACAGAATTTGGTACTGAGAGAGTGGGATACTGCTTTGACAGATAACCTAAAATGTCGAAACAGGAGTGGAGTGCATCCTTGACCCAAGACCCTGGCAGAGAGATACTGGCAGAGAGACTAGCATGAAAGATGGCAATAGCAGAGCTCAGAGACCGGCATTAAACAGCAACAGGCTTACCATCCCACAGAGGAGAAAGCCAGGTGTCCTTGGGTAGGCGGCTTCCTGGAGGAGTGGGTTGCCTTTGGGCATTAATTGGTAGAAGAAACAGGCATGCAATGGAGTAGCAAGTTGGCCTGCCCACAGAGCAAGAAAGCCAAGTGCTTTTGGGACGGGAATTTTTCCAACGGAGTGCGTTGCCTTCACCATTAATGGCAGAAGCAGAGAGACCAAGGAACCAGAAGCAGAGCTGCCTCAGCCTGAAAGGGTAGGACCATGGACTTTGGGGTTGTAACCACAACAACACCCCGGGTTTCAAAGAGCCAGACCTTCACCAACTTGGTTCTGCTGTGTGGGGTTGCTCGTTCATGTGAGTTAGTGGGATGGAGCCATAGCTGCTGCCAAAGAGTGAGAGGGTGGGGCTTCCATGCCCAAGAGGGAGAGGAACAGGGTCCACTAGGCCAAGAGGGTGAGGTTGCTACTCAGGAACTAAGGGACTGGAGCCACCTAGTGAAGGAATCTGTACAGATGTCACCCATTGAAGATCTGTACAGGTGCCAAGTTGACAAGGGGTGGAATTGTGGTGATTATGTTTGTGTGTCAACTTGGTTGGGCATGGTTGAGTGGATGGTCAGCTGGTGGTAGTTATTCCCCATGATGAGACCGGCAATCAACTCCATGGTGGAATCTACCACAAGCAGCTGAGTAGCTGCTTTGGGTATGTGGTCTGCTTCCCATATATAAGAAGCAGACTTGAGAATGGTCTCTAGTTTATGGCAAGCTTGGACCCTGCACATAGCAGTGCCATTGTTCAGCAGCCTGCCGTGCTCTACTGACCTTGGGACTTTCAATGGATTTGAATTAATGGCCTGCTGTGTGGTTTGGTGACATAGGGACTGTGCCATTTTATTTGTCAACCTTGGGCTTGTTAGCCTCAGCATACAGTAGATACCTGGGTGAAGAGATGCGTCTAGCTTCAGTGGGCCAGGAGTAAGAGGCAGAGCTAAAGCCCAAGGTAAAAGGGTTTCACCCAGCCCCTAGAGCCTAGCACTTTGAACTAGGATTTTTAGCCTCCTGAACTGTAAGACAATAAACTCCTGTTGGTTGAGGCCATCCCATTTGTGGTATATTCCTGTCAGTGAGGCACCAGGTCACCAGAACACTTGGCTACAGCACAATCCTGCTAACTCAGCTTTAGTTGTTGGGAGTAACATCAATCATTTTCTTTTCTGTGATCAGTGTGCAACAGTCCAAGTCTTGAAGTTGTAATGTAGAAAGTTGCCAGCAGGATTTCCAAAGTGATGATGTTGGGAAAGCATCATAACCTCTTCTTGTGTGATCAGGGGGACTGGTTCTAAGCTTTGATGTTGTTCAAAATTGAATGCCCTATCCACTAGGCTTTATTCAGTTTCCTTGGAGCTTTACTGAAGATCTGTTCCTTTTCTAAGTGGTCAATCTCTACGAGATTCACATGGAACAATTGAACATTTCTCTCTCAGGATGGAACCAATCTGGGTTGGAATAGGTTTGAGAAAGAATGGAGAATAATAATAAGAATTAAAAAGTATAATTAACTCTTAACCATCTAAACATGAAATTATTATGTAAAAGAAAAAAGGATCATGGAAAGATCATGGACTTTGAGGAACGTCTTCTATGATATAAATCATGTATCTCTTACTGAAACATTAGCAAAAAATTGAATTTCTTTGATTCTCAGCTTCCTCAGGTTTTCTCTGTCTAGACTTGTATTGTGCTACAAGAATTTATAATGCTGTCCTATTTCAAAACTAAGTTAATATTAACTATAATAATGTATTTACACCTCCTATGTGTTATTTTGCCTGAAAAATCCTTTATGGTATGATTTTGGTAAATTTCTGTTTGAAAGGGTAGTAATAAAAAGAGACAAAATATATCTATGCTGTCTCATTGTGTAAGAAAAAAACTAATAATATGGATATATTTTGTTTCTTATCATGCATAAAACAATGAATGGACAGCATAACTATATTTTGAAACCTCCAAAATATTTTTCTTTAAAGAATCCTTGTTGCAAAATAATAAATATTTTAAAAAGACTGTAATAATGGGCAATATTCATAAATTTATATGTAAAAATTAGATTCAGGGCCATACTAGATGACTTTCATTTAAAATATTGTGAAATGCACATCGTCAGTTGATTGCAACACATAGTGATTCTATAAGGAGGGACAGGTTACCCAATAAGCAAGGTAAGGACAAGCTTACTTGGGCTCGCTTACTAACCTATACTGAACAATTTCACATGGGTGCACTATATAATGTGGTGAAAAACATGGGAAACTGTTCACTATAGATTAGTTAGTAAGCACAAGTAAGCCCATGTTTGGCTTGTCTTGTTCATTGGGTAATCCAACACTGTCTATAATACAAGGTAAAACTGCCTATAGGGTTTTTAAGGGCATGATCTTTCTTATTAATGCCACATCTTTCTTCTGTGGAGAAGCTGGTGAATTCCAATCACTGAACTTTCTGTTAGATGTGAAGCTCTTAATCACTATTCTACCAGCCTCTTTCCTTATTGTGAAATGGCAAGAAGCAAAGATTAGAAAAGAATTAATGTATAGTCCTACTATATGCCATAACCTGTCAGATTAATTTAACTAACTATTCTAAGGTATTTTTGTAATTAAATTGACCTAGTTTTATCATTGCAAAACTCTGCTTTGTTTTTGTGATATTGAAAAAAACAAGGACTTTTGATTAATTGCCAATGTAAAAATCATAATTGCCTTCATATATATAGATATACATGTATATTTGTTCCTTTGTTTCCTCATGGTTTCACTCTTGCTCAATGATGCTTCAGTCTCTTAGAGTCATTTTTGTGGTGATTACATTGAATCATTTATTAAATTGTGTTTTTAAACTTTCAAAATATGCTCATTAGTGCTAAATTTATTTCACTCAGCAAAACACATTGGCAGTAATATTAAAATAAAATAAACATTGAATGTGAGCTATGGCAATGTGGAAATTCATAATACTGCTTTTTTCTTTCCCCTTTTGTTTCTCAAAGGCTATTCATTAAATTCTTAAAACAGATTGCTGGTAACACTGAAAGAACTCAGACTGTGGACAACAAAAATGTTGGAGAACCTAGTTTAATAAGGCAAGTGTTAGCAAAGACTATCATTGACAACTGGAGACAAAGTGGCAGTGCTATTAACCCAATGAATAAGGTCTTCCTTATTCATTGTTGATCTTTCACAGGCACATGAGGTGATAGACAATATCATGACTTGGGTTAGGCACACCTTAGTCTAAAAAGTGACATCTTTGCTCTTCAGCATTTTAAAGAGGTCTTTTGCAGTACATTTGCCCATTGCAATACAACATATGATTTCTTGACGGCTGGTTCCATGGATGTTGATATCATGATATTTATTGGTCCAGGTGTGAGGATTTTAGTTTTGTTTAATGTTGAGTTGCAATATGTACTGAAGACTGTAGTCTTTGCTCTTTGGTGCTTCAAGTCATCTTCACTGTCAGGAAACAAGGTTGTGTCATCTGTATTTTTGTTAATGAGTTTCCCTGCAATCCTGATGTCATATTCTTCATTTAGTCCAGCTTCTCAGATTATTCATTCAGCTTACAGATTGATTAAGTATGGTGATATAATAAATCCCTGGCACACACTTTTCCTGATTGTAAACCATTCAGTATCCCCTTGTCCTGTTTGAATAATCGCTTCTTGATCTATGTGCAGTTTCCTCATGAGCACCAATGAATGCTCTGGAATTCCCACTCTTTGCAATGGTGTCCATAATTTCTTATGATCCACACAGTTGACTGCTTTTGCATAGTCAGTTAAATACAAATGAATATCTTTCTGTTTTCTTTGCTTTCAGCTAAGATCCATCTAACATTAGAAATGATATTCTTCATTTTACATCCTTTTCTGAACCTAGCTTGAACATCTGGAAGTTTTTTGTCAATATACTACTGCAACCATTTTTTATTTATCTTCAGCAAAATTTTACTGTCTGTGATAATAATGATTTATTCTATAATTTCCACATTCTATTGGATCACTTTTCTTTGAAATGGGCACAATATTGAGCTCTCCAGTCAATTGGCCAGGTAGCTATCTTCAAAATTTCTTGACATAAATGAGTAAGCCTCTCCAGCATAGCATCCATTTGTTGAAACATCTCAATAAGTATTCCTTCAATTCCTGGACTTTTTCACCAATTTCTTCAGTGCAATTTAGGATTCTTCCTTTAATATCATTTGTTCTTGAACATATATTACCTTTTGAAATAGTTGAATATTGACCAATTCTTTTTGGTACAGTGACTCTGTGTATTTCTTTCATCTTCTTTTAATGCTTCTTGTATCATTCAATATTTTGTCCATAGAGTTCTTCAATATTTCAACTCAAGGCTTGACATTTTTCTTCAGTTCTTTCAGCTTGAGAAATGATGAGTGTGGCCTTCCCTTTTGGTTGTCTAACTCCAGGTCTTTGCACATATCATTACATTACCTCACTTTGTCTTCTCATGCTGCCCATTTAAATCTTCTGTTCAGTTGTTTTATCTTGTTATTTTTCCATTTCCTCTTACTACTGAACTTTCAATAGCAAGTACAGAGTCTCTTCTGACATCCATTTTGGTCTTTTCTTCCTTTCTTGTCTTTTTGATGACCTTTTGTTTTCCTCATGGATGATGTTCTTGATGTCATTTCACAACTCATCTGGTCTTTGGTCACTGGAGTTGAATGCATCAAATCTATTCTTCAGATGGTCTCTAAATTCAGGTGGGATATAAGGACTATAACTAGAAGATCTATATTAAATAATTAACTGTACTGCCACATCTTTTGACAAAATTTTCTTAACAGAATAGCAGGGCTGTTTGTTTATTCATCTTAATTGGTGATATGGTGAGTAAAGGAATCGTATATTCCTCTGGTCTAATGGCAAAAAGACTAAACTATGATTCTAATGTTTAAGAATGAAAAAAAGCTATGTCTTATTAGTCCTAATTTTATTTATGCTTTGTGATCTCTTGTGCTTCCTGAGCTCCTTTTATCCAGGGTAGGAGGGGAGGTAAAAGGAAAGAACTCTCTAGTAAATACACATTAAAAATATTGCCGTATTCACAGCATTTTAAATATAATGTTGAATAGAATAGTTGCAGTTGGTTTTTAAATTTGAAAACACACATTTTAAAATAAAAATTGTTTTAAACTTTAAAGTTTTATAAATTTTACAAAAATAATAAATTAAAAATGTGTACATATGATCAGTTTCTTTATTTTTATGCCTTCCTTCCTTCAGCATAGAACAATTTTTATTTCTAAGGTACAAAAAAAGAGTACAATAAAATATATACCAGACATAATAGCCATTATTCATTTCTAAACATAGTTGTTTGATATCATTTATGTAGATAAGTAAGATTATCTGTCTCTGTTTTCTCTCTAAAAATATTTATCTGAATGTGCTTATTTATACAAAAAGCAAATATAAAATATCTAGTTATCCTAAATTGGTTTTAGTGTACATTTTTATTTTTGTCCCTAAACAGATTCAAGCTATACAAGGGCATGGATATATAAAGTACTTCATCTGTATTCACCATAGCATATATAGACTCTAACAAATAGTAATTAGTTATTTACTTACAGTGTATAATTAAAATGTATGCAACTATTATTAATTAAAATATATGCAGCCATTATTAACTCAATAAATATTAATGAGAATCATGAAACTAACACATTCCCACAGATCATAAGTTCATCACTACTTACCTAACAAGTACTCAGTAAGTATTTGTTGAGGGACAGAAGGAAGGGAAATTAAAGGAGAAAAGAGAGAAACAAGGGGCAAAAGAACTAGATTCTCATGGAATTCAGCCATCTGTCTATAGGTTAATAATCCTCATAGTTGAGTTCCTGCTTGGTGCCTGTCATATACATTATCTTATTTAATCTTACCAATAAAGTCTAAGAGACAAGTTATTTAATTCCGTTTTACAAATGAAAATTTGAGGCTTGCTAGGATTGAGAAATGATCCCTTTATTGCATATTTTATATGTGTCAAAGGAAACTTGAAGACATTCTCTTACTCTTGGATTTGTGCTAGCTCTGTGGGACTCCATGCTTTCCAATTCCCTAAGCAAAGTCATATGTCTAGTGTTGAATCCATTATTAAATAACCAATCAATTAACTCAACATATAATTATTGTGTGCCTTGCTGGGTTGATTTATTCATCCTAGTTTCTGTGATATATTTCACTACTATCCAAAATTATACATGAGAAAATTGTGTCTCAAAAAGTTAAAGTGTGTCATGATCATCCCTCGAGACTAGATAGACTAGATGTGATTCTTGGTGCTAGATGTATGACCTAGATCAAGACATTTAACCTTTTCCTGACTCAGGAAACGAGCCTTGATGGTGCAGTGCTTAAGTGCTCAGTTGCTAACTGGAAGGTGGTTCAAACAAAGAGTAAGAGAAAAAACCTATGATCTCCTCTAGTTAAGATTTTAACCTAGGAAACTCTAAGGGGCAGTTCTACTGTGTCCTATAAAATCACTATTCTACAAATTTTGGGATCTCTTTCTATCACCTGGTGGTACCTAACAATAACTTCCACAAGAAACTTACCTGGAAAATGAAGATCCTGGTAATATTTTCCTCGTGGGTATGTGTGAGGATTCCATGAACTAATGTGTGTATACATTTAGAAGCATGCTTGGCACATAGTAGGCACTTTAAGAACGTTGTTGTTATGTGCCGTTGAGTCAGACCGACTCATAGCAACCCCTCGTTGGGTTTCCAAGGCATTATCACTACAGGAGTAGATTGCCCCATCTTCCTTTTGAGGAGTGGTTGGTGGATTTGAACTGCCAGCCTTCTGGTTAGCAGTCAAGTGACTTAGGCACTATGCTACCAGAGCTCCCTTGAGAATATCAGTTTTTGTTATTATCATTGAGGTGACTTCCCTGATATTGCCTAATTGCTAAGTGGCAAGGATTTGGCTCAGATTCTCACTTTTTTTTTTTTTCTGTCAAATGTAATTTTGCATGGTGCCATGAGGCATTTGACTGCTAACCAGAAGGCTGGGGGGTCACCACTCCTCAGAAGGAAGTTTGGGCAATCTACTTCCATAGTGATACCGCTTTGGAAGTCCAAGGAGGTGTAGCTTTGAGTTGGATCCAACTAGATAGCAGTGAGTTTGGTTTTGGTTTTGTATGACCTTAAGATGAATAAATGTCTATGAAGTATTTACAAAGTGTTAAGACTTCCCAATACCTCATTACACTCCTATAGAGATAAAGAATATCAAGTTTTTTGTTTTGTTTTGTTTTGTTTTTTCTTATTAGTTATCAGTATTGTGAACTATGTCTTCTGGATATTTGTTTCCCATGTATATCTACTCATTATTAGTCAGAATCTACTCAAAAGCCATGGGTATGTATCTACTTATAAAGTCACGTTGTTGATTTTTTCCTGTGGGCTTTCTAACTGTCAAGGAGTGCTCTAGACAGTTTCTAGTGAAGGGTCATGAGGCCTTTTGATATTTTTAGGTCTAATAACTGGACAGGCAATTTTCTTTGGCCAATTCTACCAGATGATGACCAGTGTCAACTTATTATGTACTCAAAGTAAGTACACAAAGAACCTGATCATTCAATTTCTGCTTCTCTAACTAAAACCAAAATCAAACACATTGCTGTTGAGTTGATTCTTACTCACAGCAACTCAGTAGGACAGAGATGAACTGTCCTCATAGGGTTTCTAAGGCTATAATAATTAGGGAAGCAGACTGCCACATCTTTCTGCTGCTGAGTGACTGCTTGGTTCCATTTGCAGCCCAGTGCTTAACTACTGGGAGCTCTGATAGTGTAGTGCCTAAGGCACTTGACTGCTAACCAGAAGGATGGTGGTTCAAACCCACCAGCCACTCCTCAGAAGGAAGATGGGGCAATCTACTTCTGTAGTGATATTGCCTCGGAAACCCAAGGAGGGCTCACTATGAGTCCGGTCTGACTTGACAGCACATAACAACAACAACAGCAACAACAGCTTAACTACTGCACCTCCTAAACCCACACATATTGAGGGAAATACAGCTAAAACTCTTCCTATTCAAAAATTCCATGAACATTCAGGCTAAAAAAAAAAAAAAAATACAGGATTCTTCTTGCTTGTTTTATGACATTTAATGGAATAGGAATGTCTAATATTCAGAAAGAAAGAATTTTGGGGGAAAAAATCTGAATTCAGTCTTGTTCACAGGAATTTCAACAGCCTGCCATTCTATGTTACTCTGGCAGTGCCCAGCAGTGATTTTTGATATGTTTTATTTTATTTATATTTATATTATTATCACTTTACTTTAAGCCCCTTGTGGGCATGGGCCCAGTCTTCCCCCCCCCCCTGCCCCCAATCTCAATATCACGATTGCTTTGTTTAGTGACTAAAAGCTAAAACTAAACTGCTTAGTGTCCAGTCAATTCCCACTCATGGGGACTCCATGTCAGACTAGAACAGTGTTCCACAGTATTTTCAAGGTTGTAACTTTTTAGAAGTAGATTATCAGCCTTTCTTGCAAAGCCCCTCTGGATGACTTCAAGTTCCCAACCTTTCAGTTTGTGGTTAAGTGCTTAACCGTTTGTACCACCTAGAAGCCTTTATTTATTACATGAACTCCATACCAAAAACCAAACCCACTACTGTATAGTCAGTTCTGATACATAGAGACCCTTCATGGCAGAATAGAACTGCCCCATAGGGTTTCCAAGGCTGTAATTTACAAAAGTAGACTGGCTCATCTTTCTTCCATGGAGCTACTGGTGGTTTTGAACTGCCAACCTTTTGGTTAGCAGCTAAATGCCTTAACCATTGCACCACCAGAGCACATTTTATTATTATTATCATTATATCAGGACACCACAAATGTTGTATAAATAAAGCTGCAAAAGCAACCTTAGCCTAGTTTATTAAAAATGTTGTTCATATAGAGCTGGATATTCAGCATTAAATACCCAGGACGAGTGTCCCAGCTAGGAGAACTGATATCTACCAAAGTCATTTTGATAGTGTTACCAAAGAATGTTCATGAGTAACTGAACTTTGAACTTTTTTTTTTTTTCTGAAGGAAAAACAGACCTTAGCTTTGCTTAATGAATATTTATTGGACTGCTATCTGTGCTAGGTCCTATGAAATGAGTATAGTAGCCAAGATAGGAGACATAGTCTTAAATGTAATGAATTTCAGTTTTTTTTATTTGAGAATCAAGGTGTATGAGATATGTATATCCCAAATCCTCAACAGCACAAGGGTAAAGCAGAATATTATATGCAAATGCGATAGTGAAAACAATGCCAAAGTATTAATATTCAGGTAATGCAAACGCAAAGATGTGTTATAATCTGTAGGTAATATAAAAACACTTAGGGAAAAAAGACAAAATTTCAAAGCTAATATGATAGTGTATGGAAGAAACACTGGAATACAGTGGCAAATGGAGCAGAACCAGCATGACCTCTGTCCCACAAAAAAACTGTTTTGCCTTGACCACTTAAATGAAAAATAATTTGAAGTTAATTCCAGAAACATATATTATTTACAGATGAAACTAGAGGTATGATAAATACATAGTCTACTTTGTGATGTGGCCCAGCTCTTTCTCAATTAATATAACACAATGCAACACATTGCCATTTAGTGGAATCCAACTCATAGCAACCCCTCCTTGGGTTTCTGAGGCAATATCACTGCAGATGTAGATTGCCCAACCTCCCTTCCAAGGAGTGGCTGGTGGGTTTGAACCACCAGCCTCTGGTTAGCAGTCAAATATCTTAGGTACTACACCACCAAAGCTCCATTAATACACAGGCTAGAAATAAACAAGATACGTACAATTAAATATTCATATCTATAATGGATGGACCACAAACTCTGGTGCCTAGAATAAGCATGTTTTGTAAGTAGGTTTAAAAGAATGATAGTATGCTTACCAAAAAGTGGTGTCTATCAAAAGCACTTGAAAAATTAAAAAAAAAAAAAAAATTCAATCCCTGGGCATCGGTCTAGAACTCTCCCCACAATTCTGATCCCTTGCTCTGGGATTCTCAGATTTTCAAGTCTCTCAAGAAGTTCTAATGAGCACCAAATTTGAAAACTTCTGAAATATGCCTGCCTTAAGAAGGTCTTAAGAACCTCTGATCAGGTTACATATTACCAGTTAATATGGAAAGCAAAATATAGGAGATTCAGTTTTACCTGCTTAAAGAAAGGGAGAGAGAGAAAAAGAGTGAGAGAGAAATATCTTAAAGAGAGAAATTTTAATATTGCAATTTACAGATACATAATTCTTAAAGTAAGCCTGTTAGTACTTCTAAGAAATACTTTCTTCCCCTTGCCTTTGAGTTACTCCATTTATTTATTTTATAATATTCGGCCTTCTTTTGTACTTTTAGCCACCCTGACTTTCCAGTTTGCATACTTGCAATGGTGCAATGGTTACAAGGACTTTTGATGTTATTGCTTATACAGGAGGATTTCCATTACATTCTTGAAAGTCCAGAAATGATTTTAAAATAATATTTTATAGTTTAACCACATCATAGTTGTATGGTTATGAGAGGGTTTTTCAAAATATCATAGTCTTTTCTACAAGGAGTAGAGAGTAGTTGCCTAGGGCATTTGACTGCTAACCAGAAGGTTGGCAGTTCAAGTCCATCAGCCACTCCACAGAAGGAAGATTAGGCAATCTACTTTAGTAAAGATTTACTGCCTCAGAAACCCAAAGAGGGTTGCTAGGAGTTAGAATTGACTCAATGTCAGTGAGTTTTATTTTTTGATTATGAGCCCAAAATGTCTACATGCAGCAGAGCAAGAAATGGCAGCAGGTATCAAATGATGTATTGGGAAGGGAGGGTATCTTACAGTTGACCTACAACTTGCTGGTATTGCCAGTGGTGATAATAATTCCAATGAAGAATAATAAAGATTTATATATATATATATATTTGTTGTTGTTGTTATGTGCCGTCGAGTCGACCCTGACTCATAGCGACCCCTCCT
>NW_006921773.1:1876885-1901224 GCF_000298275.1 Orycteropus afer afer | reverse complement strand
CTGAACAAAGTTCAATTAAACTCTAAAAGATGGGAAAGTCTCGTTGTTTAGCCTGTTTCTGAAGCAGATCTATACTCTGATGAATTAAAAAAAAGTGCCTTTAATCTCTTCAAATGAAAATGATAGGAATTATGTGTCAAAGTTTCACCCTAAATATAAGGCTTCAATTTATTTTCGCTTGAAATATGATAGAATAAGCCAATTTGTGTTTAATGAGGAGATACCAAGAATAGTTAAAGAAAAAAAGTAGGTCATAATTCTACCCTGTTAAAGATATAGTGTTTAAGATATACTTCCTAATTAGCCTATGACATTTTCTTAAAGGCAAGTGATGCATCTGGGCATAGAATTGTCCAAATGTACCATATAGCTTTGAGCTGTATTTTGGGACAAGCTATTCGTCTCATTAATGAAGCATGTAAAACACCTTTCTACTCAGTGAAGGCCACAGGTTTCAAGGGTGACTGCTTTTCTCTTGACCTCATTCCTTTTAAAACCTTCTTCCAAAATCATGTTTCCATTCTTCCTACTTTCCCAGCATTTATTTTTTCTATTAATATATGTCTTTAGGATATCACATAGGTAATTTTTGTTGAAATTCTAAGACTCATATTCTTAATAAATGATGGTGGTTTGTTTATGTTAGTTAATAATCAATGTAGTAGCCATCAGTTATTTACTCCATTTAGCCACATCTGGAATGTCCATCTAGTGCTTATCAGCTTGTAAAAGAGAAACACTCAGAAAGTTAGTAGGTATAACATATGCTAATTAGTAATATATGGGAACTTATATTTTATTTAATCCAAAGAAAGCACACTCTAAATTATTTAGATAAAGAAAAGATTATGGTGATATTTCACAACAACTATGTCACACTACAATAAAGATGAGAGACTGATGTTTAGGATGCAGAACACCACAACATCTGTTTAATTCAAGGAAGGGCTAGATGCTGATAGAATTACAAGTAAATCTTTTTGCCTAGAGAAGAGTTAACAGATGGTGGCAGATTACTGTCCATATAGCAAGTTAACAATAGTAAATTTTTTAAAAAAGTTACATAAAAATTAGTAATCTTGCCACTTTTTTAAAAATTCCCTTTTCATATTCTACTTCAGGGAAGTTTAATAAGGCAAGCATTACATGCAACATGAATACCTATGAAGTAAATAAATTTAATCATAACTCTTTCTTCCATTGAAAGTGTCAAAGTAATTTAGCATTTTGGAGCCAATTTAAGGAGGCCTCAGCTAAATTCTTCCATTGTACAGAATAATTGTCATTGTCCTGAAGACATGAATTAATAAAATAATAATAGATAGATGGATCACTCTGTCAGCTCCAGCTCCTGGCTGGCAGTCTTATGTACAACAGAACAAAATGTTGCCCAGTGCTGCGCCATTCTCCTGGTTGCGTGAATGTTCAACACCATGCTTGCAGATTTTGTATCACTTAGTATCTACCTTTACCTTTCAGGCCTTCCATTTCGACTAACATCATGGCCTCCTCAAGATATTATTCCTTCCTGATAACATGTCCAAAGCAAGTGAGTCAGCCAATGTTCCATTATAATCCATAAAGTTTTCATTAGCTAATTTTCAAAAGTAGGTTTCTAGGGTTTTATTCCTTCTATGTTAGTCTGGAAGCTCCACTGAAACCTGTCCAAAAAGGGTAATCCTGTTCATATTTGAAATACAGCTGGGATGGCTTCCAGAATAACAGCAACTTGCAAACTATTACAGTATGACAAGCTGGCAGGCAGATGAGGAAAATAAGAATAGTCTTATTTATTGTGGATTTGTTGTGCCCATGGAACTGGGCATTACATACAGTATGTCATTTAACAATATGATTTGGCAGGGGCATATCATCATGCTTCTTATAACTGGCATGTGGATCTACCTACTACAAAAACAAATCCACTGCCACGGAGTCAATAGTGATGCTATAGGATGCAGTAGAACTCTCCCATAGGGTTTCCACGGCTGTGAATCTTTACAGAAGCAGACTGCTTCATCCTTCTCCCATAAAGCAGCCAGTGGGTTTGAACTGCTGACGTATTGTTGGCAGTTGAGTGCTTTAACCAATGTGCTATTAGAGTTCCTGATCTGTTTAATTTCCAAGCTACAATTTTGTCCCATGGATCTCCATTTCCATTTCCTCACATTCATGTTACAATTACAAAGTGACATTACATCCACATCTGATCACCAATCCTTAAGTAAAGGCAAAATTTATTGAATTCTGTATTGGAGGAATAAAGTCAAGTCATTATTTTAACTCAACATTTAAGTTCAATAAAAAAACCTTCTTGGTCATCAACAAGGGAATTTGAAGTTTCCACATTTCAAACTTATTTTATTTCAGGGAATGGATGGCTGATTCCTTTTTTTTTTTTTTTTTTTTGTCCCTTATCTCTTTATCTGTGCTATAATGGCCATAAATGAAGGGAAGAATTCCTCTCTTTGTTAGAGACAATCAAACAAAGGATCACTTACACCTTCCCAAGAACTTTTCAGTTGCTTCTTAGGCATGTGAAAACTGGACAATGATTAAGGAACACTGAAGAAGAATTGGTACCTTTCAAGTATGATGTTGATGAGGAATAATGAATATGCCTCAGACTGCCAAAGGAATGAATAAATCTGTCTTGGAAAAAGTACAGCTGGAATGTCATTTAAAAGGATGGTGAAACTTCACCTCTTGTACCTTGGTGGTATAACCAGGAAGGATCAGTTCCTGAGAAGGATAGTAAAGTAGAGGGTCAGCGGAAAAGAAGGAGTCCCTCAACGAGAAGGATTGACACAGTGACTGCAACAATGAGCTCAAGCTTAGCAGTGATTGTGAGAATGGCACAGGACTGTACACTGTTTTATTCTGTTGTACATAGGGTCACTGTGAGTTGGAACTAAGTCAATGGTACCTAACAACAATAACAACAAAGGACTCTTCAATGTTCTTGAACGGAGATGTATTTTAATGTAGCGGCAGGTAAGAGAAGAGCAAGGAAGACTAAAGTGCACCTGACCCAAGGCATGGTATTTTCAATTACTTCTTATGCATGTGGAAACTGGACAATGAATAGGAAAACTAAAGAAGAGTTGATGCTTCTGAGTTTTGGCGTTGGCAAAGAATACTGAAAATACTATGAGCAGCCAGAAGAACTAACAAACCTGTCCTGGAAGAAGTGCGGCTGGAATGCTCCTTGGAAGCTAGACTTTATCTCACCTACTTTGATTGTGTTGTCAGAAGGGGCCATTCCCTGGAGAAGGATATCATGCTTGGTAAAGTGAAATTTCAGTGAAAAAGTGGAAGACCCTCAATGAGATAGATTAACACAGTGCCTGCAACAATGGGTTCAGGAGTAGCAAGGATTGTGAGTCTGACACAGGACTGGGCAGTGTTTTGTTCTGTTGTATATAGAGGTCATTATGAATTGGAACTAACTTGCTGGCACCTGACAACAACAAACAATGACAATGTGTGTGTGTGAGTATATACATGTATATGTATATATATGTGTATGTATGTATATGTATATATGTGTGTATGTGTATGTGTCTGTGTGTGTGTGTATATATATATATATATATATATTTTTTTTACCCTTATCCTACATGGGAGCTCTGGTAGCATAGTGGCTAAGACACTTGACTGCTGACCAGAAGGCTGGCGGTTCAAACACACCAGCCACTCCTTGGAAGGAAGATGGGGCAATCTACTTCCATAGTGATACTGCCTCGGAAACCCAAGGAGGGGTCGCTATGGGTCGGGTCCAACTTGACGGCACATAACAACAGCAACATCCCTACATGAACTCCTGAGAGGTCTTAGAGTGCTTACAGACCTCTGCCCCGACTGAGAAAGCATAAGCTATTAAGATGTCTTTCTTGTCTTTTGCTGTTGGAAAATAGCATAAGGCTTGCTTTCGAATTCCTGTGCAGCATAACAATAACAGATAATATTATTGGGTGTGCCAGGCATTGTTCTATGTAGTATATGTATTAACTCATTTGATATCAACAACAATCCTATAAATATTATAATTATCTTTGTGCCTGTTTTATGGGTGAGGAATCTGAGGCTTAGAGAGATTAAGTGTCATGACCGGGTGACTCACTTAATGAATTGAGAAAATGGTTGGAATTCAAATACAGTCCATCTAGCTCTGGAGTTCCTGCTTCTGACATTAATCTTCACTGCCTCACTGTGATGTGTCATATATAATGATCCTTCCAATACTCACCATCACTGTCAAATTGGCAATGTTTTCCAGATAGTTGGCAAGAGAGCTTTTTCCTACTTGGCAAGCTCAGTTCAATGTTGACAATATTTAAAGCAAAATGAAAATTATATTTAAGAAGCCCTTGACACAATGCCCTATCAGTTCTTTTGATTTGGGACAAAATTTGGAACTGTTAAACTGACATATTATTAACTTAACTTTGATTAGTAGAGCAATTTGCAGCCTTACAACAAAAGTTTGATAGATACAAACCTTCAAGTAAATATTTTTTCAATGAAGTACAATACAGTCCATCACTGGAATACTGAGTACACAGGAGAAATTTGCATGAGTACATAAGACAGCTCATTCCTAAAGATTTCATCTCTATTTATTCTCAACAATTATGTAGGAAAAATAAATAGTAAGAGTTTTTTTTGTTGTTGTTGTTTTATCATAATAAGGAATAAGATATCAAATTATTATAATAAAAGCAAGTTCTCAAACCAAACCCACTGCCATCAAGTTAATTCCAACAGCATAGAGACCCTATAGGACAGAATAGAACTGCCTCAGAATTTTCCACAGGCTACAATCTTACCCCGATCACATTCTTTCTCCTACACAGCAGCTGGTGGGTTCAAATTGCTAACCTTTCAGTTAGCAGCTGAGTCTTCGCCCTGTACCATCAGGTCTCCATAAAGTAAGTTATACTTAATGTAATAGGTGTATAAGCTACCTTAAAGCTTTTGTATTAGACACAGTATGACAAATAAAAAGCAGATATTTTGAAATTAATTAAGAGATTAGGATTTTCAAAGTAGTGATATAATTTATTATTTGATGTAAGAAAATTTAATTTTCTTCACTTCCTTTTTACTCATCTATAAAACAGGAATATACATACTTACCACATGAAATAATTGTCATAATTACATAAAGATGGTAAAAATAATCAAAAGTAACTGAAATTTGAACATCAGGTTCATTTTGAGCATTATTCAACATGAGTATAGGGATGCCATTTTGATTTCAGAAAAAGCAAATGATTGGAAGAAGCTAGGTATAATGGAGTTTATAAAGAGGAAGGGGAAATATAGAAGATCAACTAATAGTTAATTTTAACATGTCTTATTGACTCTTGCCTGTCCTCTGTTACTAAGATCAGTGGGTATCCTACCACTTGAATACATAATGGCCCTATAGAACGTAGTAGAACTGTTCCATAGAGTTTCCAAGGCTGTAAATCTTTACCAAAACAGATTGCCTCATCTTTCTTCTGCCAAGCAACTGGTGGATTCAAAATGCCTACTTTTGATTAGTAGTCCAATGGTTTAACCACTGTGCCACCAGAGCTTCTCAATGAATATCACTTCACCAGATAGTCTGTTTTCTTTCACCTAGTCAAATCTTTTGAGATTAAAATTTAGTAAACCTGGCTTCAAATAGCAAAGAAAGGATTTGCAAATTCAGGTGAAGAAAAGTGGTTGATGGATTGATATATATATATTTTTTTTTTTTTTTTCTTTCAAAGTGCATTTCCTTTAAAGGAAGTATTTATTTTGGGGGCTAAGAAAAGCCTTAACATCAAACTAAGATGTCTGCTATTAATTTCCCTCTTCAATGAAGATAATATAAAATAATATTCATTCTGTTATACTTTCACAAATTACAAAGTAGATATACATTTCATAAAAACTTGCTGTCAATGTTATTATCATTATAATCATTATAAGTAATCGACCTAAAATAATACTTTTTTTCTAAAATTCTAAACCACAAATGCTATTTTGGAATTTCAAAAAAATTTTTTTTTTTTTTTTTTTTATCCTGTATATGTATGTCACTCCATACATCCTATATATTTTATGTATGTATATTTATATATATATATCTGTTTATATATCTGTGATAACTATGAGGTATATTTCATTAACCATGAAATCTATCACTATACACTCACACTGTGTAAGATGTCATAAAGGCTAACACACACACACACACACACACATGAATTCCTTGCTAAGGAAAAGAAAATACTCAGTAAGAAGTAATGAAATGATAAACCAAATGAAACCAAAGTCACTGCTATCAGATTGATTCTGACTGAAAGCGACCCCCATTGGGTTTTCAAAGCTGGAAATCTGCCTGCCTCATCTATCTTTTGTGGAGCAGCTGAGGGGCTCAGACCACCATCCTTTTGGGTAGCAACCAAATGCCTTAACCACTACATAACCAGAGCTCCTGAGGAAAATAACACACAAGTTTGATTATACAGGAATTACACTTTATTCATATTACATTTATTACTGATTAAACATTGATGGGAAAATAATAATTAAAAAAAGATAGAATTATCTAGAAACCACCTAAGAGTGATTTAATGTAGAAGTTTCTTCAGTAAGTCCTAATGTGTCAGTAGACATGTCCATGTGAATGAAGTCTTTCTGATGGCTTCACTGGCATTAATGTGACAATGATTCATTGAAATGGATTTATTAACCATGTCTTACTTGGCTGAAAAGACTAATAGTAGAGTTAGATGGACTCTTGTGATAATAATTATTGGAACCAGTGAAACACATGTTCTTTTAGATATTACTAAGGATAAGAGTTATTTGATTTCTTTAAAGTACTATGTTTCCATAGTGAGAGTAGTAGGTGGATCTGAAGTTGTGGGAATCACTTGCCTGTTTGCTCTCATATCTGTTTCCTGTCCTCTGCTTTCTTACCCCACAGCAAATTTCAACTAATGAAGGCAGTAGGAAGAGACTGAGGGTAGGAGGATGAGAGAAGCAAGGGCATTTCTCTCACACTCGCCTTGCTTTAGGGCTGTTACGGCAGTACCTACTTCTCATGATTCCAGTGTCTGCTGAATGTCCCCTTCTCTATCTTTCCATCTTTCAAATCACGGTCTCAAAACTTAGGTTCCAGTAACAATCTCCTCTTTTTGTCCTTTTAGCCATTGGGGTAATGGTATTTTCTATAGTTGTTTATTTTTCATTTGCCTCAGATTTTTCAGTACCTTCATATCTAATTTACATTATTGAATTGTTTCTATGGGATTATGTGGGTTCTATTTTTCTGGCTGGACCTTGAGCACTACAGGGGTTCACAGGGACTTTTCTGATGGGAATGCCTTAGGCATTACTCCACCGGAATCATTAGTGTAGAGTAAATACACTTTCATATCCACTGTACTTTTCAGGTAGGAGCTGGAGGTCACATCTATCATTGGTCAGCAGAGTTTCCTGATACACACATTTGTAGACAGAGCAATCTGTTCCTCTCTATGCTCCCTATGGGTGCCTCTTAATGGCTAAAATTTGATGAATACAGTGAACTTATTTCATAGAGGAAAATAATTATTTCATATTGAAAAATGTTAAATGGAATGTCCTCAGCTTAGAACTTCTAAGTAAGATCTCAATTTTTGTTGTAATTTCAAATACATCACCAGACATGAAAAATGAAGAAAAAATTAAATTAAGCCTCAACTGAACTTGATTTATGTTTTATTTTCACCATAAAACAGTTATGTGGCCTAAGGTTAAGAGAAGAGGGACAGGTGAAAGTTGGGAGGAAAGGAGGATGCTAAGTTGAATGATTATATAAAATTATTCATTGATTTGGTAAAAAAAAGAAAAAAAAATTATGATGCATGCTTTATCAGAGTGGCTAATTCATAGAAAATTTTCCTTTTTGTTTCCTAAGCTAGTTTTAATAGGTATTTTTTTTTTTTTTGTTATATTGTTATGTTATTTTCAAAATTTATTTTAAGGATTATATTCTTCCAGAATATGCATGTGAAAGCTGGACAATGAATACAGAAGACAAAAGAAGAAGTGATGCATGTAAATTGTGGTATTGGTGAAGAATACTGAAAATAACATGGACTGTCAGAACAAACAATTCTGTTTCAGAAAAAGTGCAGCTGGAATTTTCCTTAGAAGCAAGAATGGTCAGATTTGGTGTAATGTACTTTGGTCGTGCTGTCAGAAGGGACCAGTCCTGGGAGAAGGATATCATGTTTGGTAAAGCAGATAGTCAAAAAGGGAAAAACCCTCAGTGAGAAGGATTGACACAGTGGCTCCAACAATGGGCTCAGGTATAGCAAATATTGTGAGGATGGCTCAGGATCAGAGCAGGGCCTGCACAGGACCAGGCGGGGCTTCATTCTGTTGTATATAGGGACGCTATGAGTCGGAGCCAACTTAATGGAACAGCAACATTCTTACCAATGTTAGCTAGCTAGAGGAAACCTCTATGAGGGTAGACCAAGCCAAACCAAACCAACTGCCATTGAGAGGCTTCTGACTCATAGCAACCCTGTAGGACAGAGTAGGACTTTCCCATAGGGTTTCCAAGGCTGTGTAAATGTTTACAGAAGCAGATTGCCTCATCTTTCTCCTCCAGAGCAGCTGATAGGTTTTAACTGTTGACTATTTTTGGTTAGCAGTCAGTGCTTTTACTACTGCACCACCAGAGCTCCTTATGAGAGTAGGAGGAAAGAAAAACCGGGAAAGAGAAAGCTTCCAGAATCACAGAGTTTTCTTGAAGAGGAAGGACTGAATGAGTTTTGTTTTCTTCTGTAATATGAAGTTGAAATGGCTATTAATCATGGAGCTGATAAAAGGCATCACAAGACCCAGAGATGTAAATGGACAAGCTAAAGCTATTTTGCTCTTGGTCTCTGCTTTAAATGCCTCATTGATACCTTGAGTCAGCAATTGTCAGCAACAACATTAGTGATTTTGTAAATAAAATTCATCTTGGTATATAGTGTCTAACACACCCTAGTGGAAATTACAATACTCAGGAAAGGGCAGATAACTGTATCATTGTGCTGTGGGTTCAGAACAGAAAGTTTTAAAACCAGGAATCAAAGAGTTACTCTCTGGAGAAGCAAGAGTTGTAGAATGTACATTTAATAGATTTAATAGAGCTTTACTTCTGTCATCCTGCTGAGTTACTATTATCCAAAAACACAAAAGCTGTTTTCACCTTGCTCACAGTATCTTCTAATGGCTTTTTCCAGATAAAAGTATTTTCAATGTGTGATTATTGAGGTCAGAGCATTGTTTCAATGTAATTGTTTTTTGTTGTCTTTCAGAAAATGGCATAAGAAGATTACAAAATACAGTTCACTAGAACATTCTTTTTTTTCCCCCCTAAATAAATTTGGTGCAGGTAAACTGTCAGATTGACATGTTTGAATGTGCCAACAAATGATCTTTATTCAAATTGCACCATTGTTGGTAATACCTAGCCCTAAAACTTCATCTATTATTAAGAGGAATAACATTTGCAATATGCTTTTGTGGTTTACTTCATTTTAAATAGGCCAGTTTTACCAGTTTTATTCTTACATACAAAAGCAACTCAAACATATTACTTTCACTGAGTGCAACGAGATACTACCACAGTGGTGGGTAAGATTACACATTAAAATCACCTGGAGAAATTTCCCAAAACATTTCTTAGGAATTCTGAATTATTTATTTAGTTTACTCAGTGGTGGAGGCAGGGTATCAGTATATTTTAATGTGATGCATAGTTGGGAATTCTGCTGTAGATATACACCACACCCACAACCACCACCTAAAAATAAAAGAAAGACACAATTTCTCCTCTATAATGAGTTTATAGCCATGATAATCAGATAACCATTCAAAGTCTTAAATACTTAAGTACCATAGGAAATTAAGTTGTAGGGAGCCATGTAAAGACATATAGCTGGTGAAAGGGCAGGTTGGATATTCCAGAAAACAGGAGGGGTTGAGCAGACTGACTGAAATTTCAGGTGGAGAAATCTTATATGCATTGAATAACAGAATCAATGACAGCTCTAAGTTCTGTCATTAGCTAACCTCAAGTAGACCCTGACTCATGGTGACCTCATGCACAACAGTTTCAGACCATTTTGATCTATGAGGTTTTCATCAGCTGATTTTAGGAAGTAGATTGTCAGGCCCTTCTTCCTAATCTCTCAGTCTGGAAGTTCTGTTGAAACCTGTTCAGCATCATAACAATCCACAAAATTTCAATGACATGAGGGGCATTAGCAAGGAATGGAACCTGGGTCTCATGCATGGAAGGCAAGAATTCCACCAATGAGCGACCACTGCCCTTGGCAGCTCTAATATTTTGATATTTTTATAATTCTGATTGATTTTATGTATCTGTGCTGCACAAAAAGCCATTTGCACTAACTTCTCAAATATAGTTGTTTTGGTATATAGTGGAAATATAACTACAGGACCAGGCAGTGTTTCATTCTGTTGTACATACGGATGGTATGAGTCAGAGCCAACTCAATGGAACAGCCACCTTTGTAGCTAGGAAATGAAAACTCCGTCTCCTATCAAAATTTCCAAGGAGCTCTGGTAGCACAGTGGTTAAGCACGCAGCTGCTAACAGAAAAGTCAGAGTTTGAACCCACCAGCTGTTCCACGGGAGAAAGATGTGGCAGTCTGCTGCTTCTATAAAGATTATAGCCTTAGATACTCAATACGGCAGTTCTATTTGTCTTATAAAGTCACTATGAGTAAGAATAAGGAGCTCTGGTGACATAGTACTGTGGTGGCATTTGACTGCTAACCAGAAGTTTGGTGGTTTCATTTTTTCAGTCTTAACATTGGTCCCCTATTTAAATATTGGCAATGACAAGAAGGCATGTTTTTCCGCAAATTCCCTACCTCCATTCACTCTCCCTTCATAGATAACCTAACCTCATACCTTTTGAGACTACTCCTTTTCCAACAATTGACCAGTTTTCCTTTTCCTTCTGAAACAGTGAGTGGAAGTAGTTCTTTGTGCTAGGGGAAAAAGACCCCAGTTTCAAAAATCTTATTTAGAGATCCTTTTATTAAGATTTACGCAGAATGAATACAAAAACCTCATCCAGATGAGGGAAACCAACAGAATGTATTCATTATAGAGGCTGATGGAACCTACTGAATCTCAGTCATGGTGTTCCTTACCTATGACAGAGAATAAAGGAAATAATCACAAGATCATGATTGATGGCAAGTAGTCCATAGCTGTCACCAGTGGGACCACAGAAGCTAGAAAAGGACCATGATTTGGATATACACATAGCTGAAAATTTTAAAAGGTTATAAGATTGGTTCTGGAGCTTTGATTATTTGGCTATGTGGTGGTTAGGGTATGACTCACGATTATACGACCCTGAGTCATACTCAACAGGATCCCAACCTATAACTTAAATAACATGCATCTGATTGCCTGGGCAAGTTCCCTAGTTCTTTGTGTGATCAATTTCCTATATACTATATAATCTAATTTCAACCATCCTCTTTCTAAGGTGAAACTCTCTCTCCTTGGGCTGGCCTTGGACTTCTCAAAGCATAGCCACATTGCTAGTTTAATGGTCAGCAAGCATTGGGGAAGTAAGATAAACAACTGAAATGGTGCCTGAACTTATGTCAAGACTCAAAAAAGAATTAAGGCTCTTACTGTAGACTGCAGCCTTTACACAAACCAAGTGCTTTAGTATTTAAGCTCTAATGCTTAAATACTTCCTCCAACAAACTTTGCATTTACTCTGGATTCCCACCCCTGCTTGCCTCTTCATACATGGAACCAATGTCTTCCTCATATAATTAATTCTGTTCATCTTCAAAGCCCTGTTCAAGATTCACCTGCTGAGAAGGGGGCCTCTCGTGATTTCGATCCCACTTCTTTGTGGGTGGGGTGCATTATAGCACCTACTACCCACATATAACATATTGATTAGATTGTCTGTGTTCTATACTCTTCAAAAGTATAGAACTTTTGCCTTATATTCTTCAAAAGAAATAATATTATCCTATTCAACTTTCAGTAACCAGTGTCTAGCATGGAACAGAATATACAAAACACTTCCATCTGGAGAAAAAAAAAAAAAAATGAAAGTAATTTTGAAATATCTGATGGAATATATAAAACATAGCTCATTTTTAAGCTTCAAATATTCAGGAGGTCCTAGAGACCTTCTAAAATGTCAACATCACCCGGAATTGTCAGTGATTGTATAGGCTTTGAAAGGTAATAGCATAATAAGACATCAAGGAGACCTTCTCTTGAAGCTTTGTAGGAATTTATAATAAATGGATAAACACAGTGAGCTCAACTTTGCAGTGGACAGTATGTCACCGCCAGGTTGAGAGTCAGCATCAATTATAACCTCACCCTGGCGGCATGCTACAAGGACAGCAGAAGGTAACATCTAAGTATGTTCTGATGGTTTTCTGGTGAGAAAACTGCATGAAGTCAGGAAAACTGTAATTTTCATTCTCTTCAACCTGAATTTCAATTGGTTGCAAACACATGAAACAAGGACAACTCATATTTTGCACAAAATGTCTCAGGCTCTGAAGGGTCACAGTGGGATATTGTCCATGAATAGCCTTGTCTCCTCTGTGCAATGTTTTGGCCAGTGATGCTGCGTAATCTGGAGTTATCTTAGTCGACTCTTCCACAGTTTGATATTTTTCAGTTTGAACTAACTTCACTGTCTTTGATATGAAATGTGAACCACACTGCTTTAGTTAAGCCTGTGGGTTTTTTTTTTATTATTATTATTTATTTCTCAGTAACACTATTTGTGGATGCTGGAGAATAGAAAACAATAGCAGAAGGATTAAGAAACCATACTTTCAAAAAGGGGCAAAATCTGTATCAGCATCATTATCATTGATCTCTAAGTTATAAATCATAATATTCAAACCATATGTAACATATAAATATGTATTCTATGTATTATATCATATTGCATATTATATAGAATATATAACATTATATGATATATGTGAGTTCTGGTGGCGTAGTGCCTAAGGCATTTGACTGGTAACCAAAAGGGTAGTGGTTCAAACCCACCAGCCACTCCTTCGAGGGAAGGTCGAGCAATCTACTTCCGTAGTGATATCACCTCGGAAACCTAAGGAGGGGTTGTTATGAGTTTGATCTGACCCAATGGCAGGGAGTTGTTTTTTGTGGTTTTATGATATTATATATTGTATATAACAATATATAATCTATTTCATATAGGAGTCCTTGAGTGGCAAAAACAGTTAAGTGCTTAACTAATAGCCAACAAGTTGGCAATTCAAACCCACTCAGAAGCCTCTAGTAAGGTAAGTGTGGTGATTGCTTTCAAAAGGTCTCACCTTTAAAAGCTCTATGGAGCAGTTCTAAACTGCCCACACGGTATAACCATGATTATGCATATATGGTGTTATATACAATATTTTAAAATTGTGTAAAAATAATATATATGTGTGTGTGTGTGTATATATGTGAGTGCATACATATGTGGTGTGTGTGTATACATATACATATGCATATATACACATACCCATACATATATATATATATATATATATATATATATATATATATATATAGTTGTTGTTGTTGTTGTTAGGTGCTGTTGATTTGGCTGTGATTAATAACAACCCTATGTACAACAGCACTAAACACTGCCCAGTCTTGTGTCAGCCTCACAATCCTTGCTATACCTGAGCCTATCATTGCAGCCACTGTGTCAATCCATCTCATTGAGGGTCTTCCCCTTTTTCAACTACCCTCCGCTTTACCAAGCATGATATCCTTCTCCAGGGAATGGTCCCTTCTGACAACATGACCAAAGTAGGTGAGACAAAGACTGGACATTCTCACTTCCAAGGAACTTTCCATCTACTTCTTCCAGGACAGATTTACTAGTTCTGGCTACCCATGGTACTTTCAGTACCACAACTCAAATAATCAACTCTTCTTTGGTCTTCCTTATTCATTGTATAGCTTTCACATGTGTAAGAGTCTATAAAATATACCATGGCTTGGATACAGTCACATATAAATGTGACTATATATATAGTCACATATTCATGGATATATATATATATATATATATATATATATATATATATAATGTGTTCGTTCAGCATTCATAACAGAATAAGTACATTCTCTTCACAATAGCATAATAACTGTGGTCATTTTTATAACCCGAATCTGATGAAAAATTCCTATGGATTTCCACTGGAATCAAAATAACATCCAAATTGTCATGGCCCACAAGACTTACAGGATTTAAATTCTTCTTCATTGACCTCATCATTCTCCACTATCCATCTTCCTCTTTGTGCTCCTATCTCTTTTGCTTTCCTAGTAGTAAATACAAGTTATACACCATCATATATGAGAGCCTTTACCTGTGTTATTGATATGTCTAGAAGGGTATCTCCCAGATCAATGTAGTGCTAGTTACTTCTTACTATTTATATCTCTCATCAGAGAGGCCATCATGACCATGCAAAGTTCTCACTACTTCTACAATTTTGCATTCTATTACACAATATTATTTTCCTCCATGGTGCTTTTTATCTTATTTACTTGGTTTCATGTTTGTCTGCCTTCTCTTTTCCTCTCTTGAATATAATCTCCATGAAACAAATGACTATATTTTGATATTGACCCTTGCATCCCCAAGAACCAGGGTAATAGATACTCAAATAGTGGCTATGTGAATGAATTGACAGTCACATATTCATTTATTCAGTTTTTTTTTTTTTTTTTGGTAGTAATTTTTTAATAAAGAAAATCCTATTCCCAAATGAGATCACATCCACAGGTTTAAGGGTTAGGATTCCAACACATGTTTTCAGGGGACAGGATTCTATCCTCAACAGAGCCTATTACATGTTATGTTATGTTGAGGACTATCATATGCATTATCTCATTTAAAGTTTTCAACTGTATGGAGCATTAGTGTGCCCATTTTACAGATAATTAAGGCTGAGATTTAGAAATAGAAATAAACATGCTGAAGTCTCACAACCTGACTAGTATCTAACTAAATCAATCTGACTTCAAAGTGTATGCCTTTCTTTTTATGATGTCCAGTAGAAGCAACATATTTGGGCATTTCATTTTTTATTCTGCTTTCAAACACTATTATGACTGAATACATAAATATATATATAAGACTATGTGCTAAGGTCTTTATTTGTGTTCACCATTTCCCCAGTTCAGCAAGCATTTTGAGTACTATCTGTTTAGCATTGTGCTTAATGTAGGGCATAAATTGGAATGACTATAACCTTCATGGAATTTACAGTTTACTGAGAGAAAGGCAGAATGAACAATTTCTCACAATGAATCATAGTAAGTGTTATAATAAGGGAATGACTGAATGTATGGGTGTACAGAACTAAAGTACATGACTCAATTTTGGGTGTTAGATAAGAGTTCTCAGAGAAAATAAAATTAAATTTAAGAATGAAAAAATAAGTGAGTCTTAGTGCAGAGATAGTTACATCAATAGCCACAAAAACGGACTTAAAATACCAATTAGCATGAAGACAGCACGGGATTGGCCAACCATTCATTCTGTTATACATAAGGTGACATGAATAAGAGCCAGCTCAGTGACAACTAACAACAACTAACAAGTGGAGGATAAACAATTTCTACCTGATGGGGACCCCTAGCTAGTATAATTGCTATAACTGAAGCACCAAAATGCTTCATTCTATTTCAGGAATGTTATGAAGTTTGTTTGATTCTAAATGTGGTCCATCTGGTTGCCACCTCCATCATAGTCAGCAGCATCATCATCATCATCATCATTATCATCATCATCAATATTTATGTAAAAAATGTTATTCTAAACACTTTATATGGTTTAGTCAAATAAACTGTGTAACAACCCTGGCAAGAGGTGTTAATATTATTCACATAGATAGTTAACACCATGTGATACCATTCTCTGCTGCTCTCTGTGATGCCTGTCCTCTTTGGATTATAACACTGGTCACATGTTAAGGTACACAAAGGATAACCTTGGCTGCATTGTCTCATACGCAGGTCTCTACGCCTCACACTGGCTTGTGAATTCCAGGTCACTTCAGGTGATGGTACCAGACTCCTGCCATATAGTTTCAGTTCAGATGTACAGATGCTACAGTAACTTATACTGTGACCTAGAAAGAGGGAAAATGCCCACCATCTCAGGTTGCTAGACTAAATTTCCATGTTGCCTTAAGTTTTAAGTTTCTTACAAACATCTTGATAGAGCAGCATGCTTCTTTAACTTAACATTTTAATAGAATTTTTAAGCATAATGTCCTCGGACAGAGGAGAGTTATGCTTACAAAATGCATCTCCTTTGAAAAATCTTATATGTCTCTGAACCACTCTTCTATACTGGGTATTCTCTTCTATAAGGTCTTTACAATTAAACAACTTTGTCATTAGTGTAAAGCCCTCAGTCTTGTTTGCTAAGCACCTGGAACTCCATATAAGGAAAAAAAAAAAAAAATAGTATAGCTACTTGGCTCTCTTGGGTCACTGCATTCTTATCCTCACAGAGCAGTGGGAGTCCTATCTTTAAGCTAGGTCTTGTTGCCAGGTTTCAACAGCAGTCTTGACCCAAAGCATTGGGTAATAAATAACACCTATGTCCACCAGTATTCAAGTTCAAGTTACATGTATACCTTGTTTTATTGTACCTTGCTGTACTGTGCTTTGCAGATACTATGTTTTTCACAAATTAAAGTTTTGTGGCAACTTTGCATTGAGCAAATTTATTGACATCATTTTTTCCAAAACCACGTGCCCACTTTGTGTCTCTGTGTCACATTTTGGTAATTCACACAATATTTCAAACTTTTTCACAATTCAGTACATACTTTACTAAACTATAGTATAATATAAACATGATTTCATATACTTTGGGGAATCAAAAAATTCATGTGACTCACTCTATTGCAATATTCACTTTATTGTAGTGCTTGTGTATCTTCTATTCTTCCAATAACAAGTGTGTGATGGAATTCTAGAAATTTTTTGTTTGTTTCATTGTTTACCATTACCTGTCCATCCACAGGAGGCTCAAGTTGTATATTTTAACATGTACCCTGGTCTTCATTGGTGGTGGTGTAGACTAACCTGCCCATTCCTCTCCTGATAATAGAGATCTGTTTTAGCCTTGTCAGCCAATTTCCTAGGCAACGAAGAAACAGGGTACAAATTAGTGTTAAAAGGTCTCATCATTGCCTTCTGCCAGACTTCTCCGATCCTGAATAACCATCTGAATATCTTAGCATTACCAGTTTGGGATTGCTTATTCCTTTGTTCTACTTACCTGTAAGAATCAATTACTACTGGTCTCCTGTCATTAGCTTAATCAAAGTTATCAAACTCATGGATATAGAGAACAGGCAGAAGACCTAAATATGTGAAGTCAGCGGGTGGAGATAATGGTGACTTAAAGAGAGCATGCAAAATGGCAGCAGCTAGTTTGTTAGTCCTCACTGTCACTATGTTAGAACATAAGCCTTACATGGCTGTATATTCTGATTTTGCTTAGAAGCTGAGCATTTTATATTTTTGTGAAGTTTCCAATTTTGAAATGTCAGCAACTAATTCAGAAATTTTAGAAACAAACACAGAAGATAAAAAATAAAATGATACAAACTAATAAACAGCTATAACAGCAGTGGCATCTATTACAGGAAGCAGGGATATGGACAGCATAGGGTGACACCATCAGAAAGGCTGACACCAAATGAGTCTCTGTAAAATGTGTGTGTGGTCTTTCACTAGAAACTCATTATCTTTATAATGTAGTTATTAAAACAAAAATATTTTTCATAAGCCCACCTTATCTGAATCACTATACATACAAGGCTAAAACTCTATGCTAATTTACTTTTTGAAACTTCTAATGTGTTACACTCATAGCTTGTTATTATTAGCCTATTATAATGACTTTCAAATCATGTGATTTCATCTGCCTGCACTACAAGCACACGCTTTGGTTTTCATTGTTGCTGGTGTTTTCATAGTCTGCGATTTTGTCAAGTTAGCTGATATTTTGGCTACGATATTGTGGTAATTAGTATTTTTGAACCTATATCAATAACTTTTTTGAGAATGAAGTAATAATGAAAGGAAAAGAAGGAGAAAAATCACATAAAGCTTCCAGTCAGTTACTAATAACATTTCAATTCAATGTAGAAAGATTTTACAAAACCATTTTGTTATTAATATTTACATAATTAAAAAGAAATTGCATCTAAGCAATTTACAACTGTATTTATCACGTATTATTCGATGATTAAAATTGATAATAAACTTTGCTAATGATTCTGTATAGCCTAATATGGGAGGAAGTCCATGGGGCAGAGACACCATGAGTTACCGCACTGTGTATATAGCTCTCTGGAAATACTCTAAGGTCTCCAGTTTACACCTGAGGCTAATATGACTCTAGGCCTATTCTCAGATACCACAATCAGCTACAAGATCTTAGGTAACTATTTTTGTGTTACCGTCAACTAGTACGTGAGTTGAAATCTAGGGCTCGGCCCTAACCTCTATGTTCTTTCTTGTTCACAGAAAACAGTTCTTAAAATTCCAAGAAATAGTGATGACCTATTTTGGTTGGCCAATTTCATAGAGATAATTGAAAGCTGTGAATATTTATGGATATATACTTCAGTGTATGTAATATTACACATATAGTAGGTTTGCTATTCTTGCTACTAATAATAGTAATTAGTTGTTGTTGTTGTTTTTGTTATGGGCTGTTGAGTCAGACTTGACTCATAGTGGCCCCTCCTTGGGTTTCCAAGGCAGTATCACCACAGAAATAAATTGCTGCATCTTCTTTCCAAGGAGTGGCTGGTGGGTTTGAACCGCTAAACTTCTGGTAAGCAGTCAAATGCCTTAGGCACTGTGCTACCAGAGCTCCCAAAAGTAATTGGTAATCATACATTTTATACATTTTATAAAGAATTTTCAGACTTGGGAATGTCAAGGCCAAAAACTCCAGAACGTTATGTCTGTTTTTCCTTCTTACTTCAACTAATCTGATTACATTCTACACTTTGCTTTCTATGTAAAAAAGTGTAATCGTCAGCAGATGTGGTTATTGTAAAGTATACTTGGGGAAAATGAACCATCCAGGATTCCCAGAGGGTGTGACAAGTTTACACAATCACCCTCTTTGATATCTGGGCTCTCTTCTATTTCTAGCACCATTTTGCTGTAACTGACAAAATTCTCAGTTGACCTGAATAATTTACCCTCTCACCTGACAGCAGTTATCATTATAAAAATTGCCAAGCCAATTCTGAGAGCATCCACACAATAGAGGAACTTAAACTTTTAACAACCTTCAAGAAAACCTAGACTCGTCACCATCTCTTGTCAGCTTGTACATGAGCTCATCTTTTAGACGTAAAAATTTGGCAGATTGGAAGATTATATATGACAGATCTGAAATAGCATCGATGACATCCTTCCCTGTAGTATCTCTGATAAAAGCATAATGAAAAATCATATTTTGAAATTCTGTAAGTACTTATAATATATTCCATTAGACTTCAGTAAAATACCTGGTAATCTATGATCTCAAATATTATAAAGAGATTTGTCAGAAATGCTTTGGAATTTTGCTACTTTTTAGCATGCATTATTTAGATTTTTGCTCTTGTGTCTTGGTTCATTTATTCCCCAGGAAGATTGGAAGGACGATAACCTTTCCCTTTGAGTATATAGTCTTTTCTGTTTGAAAACTACTTCGTTCTCTTCTTTCTGGAGGTGAATTGTCCTAGTCAATATATATTAACAATATACAACCTTTACAACCTATCTGTTCATTCATCCCATCTTCTGAAAAAAATTGCCAATGAAACTATTTTTAAGTGATTTTCTCTTTTCCCCAAAATTTTATTAGTTCGAAACATGCATAACTTCTAATTTCCAGGGTCAACATTAGAGAGTCAAAGCTAGCATATGAACTCAAGCAAATTCCAGGCAAAAGCAAAGAAATTTAACTGTTTTCCTTGGACACTCTTGTGATAGACATTATGGTTTCTGAAATTGTAAAATATACTTTGCAGTGCCCTCTCACTACCCATGCAATTGACCTCTAGAGATCTAGGTTATCAACAACTAGAATCCTGTTTGAAAATATTTTAATTTCTCTCTTCATATGCCTAAGGCACTTGACTGCTAACCAGAAGCCTGGCGGTTCAAACCCACCAGCCACTCCTTGGAAGGAAGGTTGGGCAATCTACTTCTGTAGTGATACTGTCTTGAAAACTCAAGAGGGGTCACTATGAGTTATGTGCCGACTTGACGGCACATAACAACAACAACATTGTTATTCATACTTTGAATATTTCTTCTTTTCCTTTCTTTTTTATAATACTTTGACTGTATGCCATGCAGTATAAGGGATAATGCTCCTCAAATCACTGTTTTGCTAAAAGCCAAAAGTGCTGGCTTTCTAGGGTATAATGGGTTATTTGTCTGTTTACACTTGCCTTGACAGACAGCAAAGAAGGGACTTTGCCACTAGTTTTCAATTATATTCAAACAGATGATTTCCGTGAGTGGGTGGGGTAGATAGATAGTCCTGGCAAGGACAGTCTAAAATCTCAAACTTGTATTTTATAAGTGGTAAGTCATAAATAACTTAGGATTCTATCCAGTTCTCCTTTACTGGTTTAATGAGGTAAAAAAGAACAGTCATCATATTAAATTATGTCACATTTTCTGGGAACAGGTGACAGAACAAATTATTTCAAATTTCCTCATTCTACATTCTAAGAAATTGCTGAGGACTATAATGGCTGACCTTTGTAGAATGACTTGTAGCTTGGAAAAAAAAAATGGGTGAAGATTATATTTTACTGAACATTTTACCCTAGCAAAAGTGATTTTTTTTATCAACTCCTACTCTTACACAATTCCCTTCTGAGAACATACCTGCCTCCATTAAAGAAAGTTGTATATTACAGATACTCATATTTTTCATAAATATCTTTAAAAAAATAATTGTTTTGTCCAGAATGCATTTGAAGATGGGTTTCAGTTAGTATACATAAGAAGTTACATAGGAATTAAAGATTTGATCTGAAATTACATTGTTCAAGCAAAGACCGAAAAATAACCTATCACTGTCAAGTCAATTCCAACCAACAGTGACCCTATAGGACAGAGTAGAACTGCCCCATTGGTTTTCTAAGGCTGTAAACCTTTACAGAAGCAGACTTCCACATCTTTCTCCCATGGAACAGCTGGTGAATTCAAACAGCCAACCTTTGGGTTAGCAGCTGAGGTAAAATTTCATTGTCTCTTTCAGGCTCCTGAGACACTTGACATAAACTCACTTTTTTTTTTTTTCTTTTTTTAATTCATGCTCTCTTGTTTCTAAAATCGGCATTTCCTGAAGTATGTTTCAGGGACCATTAATCCCAGGAGATGCTTCATGAAAGAACTAGGAATTCCAGGGCAAGAAAGTGTGAGAAATGCCTTGGCTTCTTTTATGAGAAGTATATGGTTCTATCATCATAGTGAGGTTCTAAAAAATGTCCTTGACTTCACTTAATACAGAATTTCTCATACGTGTCAGTCTATAGGATTATGATTCTACGTTTAAATGCTTATTGGAGACATTAAAGTGCTGAAACAAGTTCGTCAAAGTTTTGAACTTTTCAAGAAAAATTATGTATTTATTAACAGTTGTTTCAACACCTTTGATTCCCAAATTGGCCTTGATTATAACATATGACACTTTCATTTATTTTGGGAATAGTGTTCTGAAAACTGATTTATGTTTACTGTTAATTATAGTAAGTGAATTGATCTTATTGAACAACATGTTATAATTGATCTTTGCCTTTGAAGTACAATATCATGACAACATAGCACATTACAAGTGCAATTTGTGTCACCTCTGTCAGCTAAATCTGAGTAGAAGTGATGAAGTTTGTCATATCTGAAGGTGCAATTTAAAAACATTTCTGCAAACTGACTCATAGAGTCATAAAGTGGAAATTGGAATCAGGGAATTACTTAGACTCAGTATTTTTTTTTTTTTTCCTTTTCTTATTTTTTACAGAATGTGTGTGTCGGGGGAGGGAAGAAGTGGGGAGAGAATGACTAATTCAAAGTTAGAAACTTAGCAAAGTTAGAATCAGCCAATAAGAGGCATCATGCTTAGTTTTTAGGAGCACAGGCTTTGGAGCCTAACCGTCTGGCCAAATGCTGGATCTACAACTTATTAGCCATTTGATCTTGGGCAAATTGCTCATTCTTTGTGCTCTTTGTTCCCTTGTGTGTAAAGTGAGCTTAATAATAGTACTTGCCTCAAAATGTATTTTTTATTTTTTTGACTAAGAGAGTTAAATTGCTCTATAAGTACTTGTAATTATTACTATTTTTATTAAGACTCAAGTTTTTGATATCTAGTTAAGTTGGCCTCAGAGGATAATTTTGGTGTTGTAGTGGTAAAGGCATTTGGCCGCTAACCAAAAGGTCAGTAGTTTAAACACACAGGCCAGTCTGTGGAACAAAGAGGAGACAGTTGGCTTTCATAAAGATTTATAGCCTTGGAAACTCTATGGGGATTGCTGTGAGTTGGAAATGACTCCATAGCAGTGAATTTGGCCCTTTTTGTTGCTGTTGTTTATATGTGCAACTTAGTAATACTTAAAGAGTTGGTACCCACAAATTAATATCAGAAGAAGACAGAGAGGTTTGTGATCGAGGGTCCAAAGTGCCAAGAATGGAGCTAGAGACACAAAGGAGGCAGAGGAACTCAGAAGGTAAGAGAAGAGAGACTGTTTGGTAGGTTCCAAAGATATGAAGACTGATATAAAGTACGGAATTTACTGTCTGAGGATGATAGTGGTTATAGGTAATAAATAAGGGGAAAGAAATGTATGTAAGATATATGATGAATACTGAGAAGGAAATAAGCAGAATGTTCAGAGAAAGATCCTTTTGGTAGAGGAGTGTGATCTATGTTGGACTGGCATTTATAACTAGAAGAAGGGTCTTAGAGAGGAGGTAAATTTGACCCAGAGTACATGAGTGGAGCCCTTCCAACAACTTGGAAAATACCGGTGATTGAAAGCAAATAAACTAAATTCAGTAATTTTGGAGTTGTTGCTCTTAGGTGGTCCCAAGTTGGCTTGGACTCATAGTGACCCTTTGTATAACAGGACAAAATACTACCCAGTCTTGTGCCACCTTCACAATATTTGCTATGCTTAAGCCCATCATCATAGCCACTTGTCAATCCATCTCATTGAAGCTCTTCCCTTTTTTTGTTGACCCTCTAATTAACCAAGCATGATATCCTTCTCCAAGAACTGGTCCTTTCTGACAACAGGATAAAAATATGTGATAAAAAGTCTGGCCATTGGTGCATCTAAGGAACATTCAGCCATACCGTTCTGAGACAGATTTGTTTGTTCTGGCAGTCCATGGTATTTTTGGTATTCTTTGCCAATACCACAATTCAAATGTATCAATTCTTCTACATTATTATTCACTGTCCAGCATTTTCACTGTCCAGCTTTCCCATGCATATGTGCCTATCAAAAATATCATGGCTTGGGTGAAGTACATCTTAGCTTTCAAAGTGATATATTTGCTCTTTAATACTTTAAAGAGGTCCTTTGCAACAGATTTTCCCAGTGCAATATCATGTCTGATTTCAGTCAATATTCATCTGACATCAGTAATGATATTCGACATTTCACATGTTCTTCTGAATCCAGTTTGAATTTCTTTAAGTTTTCTTTCAATATAGTGCTGCAATCATTTTTTACTTATCTCCAGCAAAATTTTACTTGTATGTAATACTAATGATATGGTTCAATAATTTCTGTATTCTGTTTGATTGCCTTTCTTTGGAATTGGTATAAATATGGATCTCTTCCAGTCAGTTGGCAGGAAAAAATCTCTAAATTTCATGGCATAAATGAGTGAGCAACTCCAGTGATGCATTCATTTCTCAAAACATCTCAAGGTGAATTGCATCACTTCCTAGAGCCATTTTTTTCACCAATTCCTTAATGCAGCTTGGACTTCAAACCACTGATTCTTTTTTTTTTTTTTTTTGATGGGCATGTAGGTTCTTTCCATCTTTTTGTGCTATTGTAAATAGTGCTGCAATGAACATGGGTGTGCATATATCTGTTCTTGTCCTGGTTCTCACTTTTTTTTTTTTTTAATTGTGATTTGGATGAAGATTTACAGAGCAAATTCACTTTCCATACAGCAGTTTACATATACTTTGTCTC
>NW_006921773.1:1859957-1875145 GCF_000298275.1 Orycteropus afer afer | reverse complement strand
GTTATTACCAATTTTTTTTCCCAATCTGTAGGTTCTCTTTTGACTCTTTTGGAGAAGTCTTTGGAAGCACATAAAAATTTAATTTTTAGAAGGTCCCAGTCATCTGGTTTCTCTTCTGCTGTTTGTGCATTTTGAATTATGCTTGGTAGTCTATTTATGTCATATATTAGGGCCCTTAAATTTGCCTCTAAGTTTTCCTTGAGGAACTGTATAGTTTTAGGTTTCACATTTAAGTCTCTGATCTATCTGGAGTTCGTTTTTGTGTGTGGTGTGAGGTACAAATCTTGTTTCATTTTTCTGCAAATGGATCTCCAGTTTTGCCAGCACCATTTATTAAACAAACATTCTCTTCCCCATTTAATGGATTTTTGGGCCTTTGTCAAAGATCAGCTGACTGTAGGTCGATGGATCTATATCTGGCAAACCACTGATTCTTGATCATATGCTACCTCCTGAAATGGCTGAACATTGACCAATTATTTTTGGCACAGTGATTCTGTGTATTCCTTCCATCTTCTTTTGATGCTTCCTGCATCATTCAATAGCTTGCCCTTAGACTCCTTCAATATTGCAACTTGAGCCTTGACTTTTTTCTTCTTCTACAGCTTCAGAAACACTCATTATAGTCTTCCCTTTTTGGATTTTAATTCCAGGGCTTTGTACATTTAATTACAATACTTTCTTTTGTCTTCTCCAGCCACCGTTTGAAATCTTCTGTCCAGCCCTTTTGTTTTTTATCATTTCTTCCACTCACTTTAACTACTCTCTATTCAAGAGCAAGTTTCAGAGTCTTTCCTGACGTCTATTTTGTTTTTGTTCTTCATTTCTTGTCTTTCTAATGACTTTTTGTTCTCTTCATGTGTAATGTTCTTAATATATCCAGAACTGGTCTTCAGTCATTGGTGTTCAATGTGTCAGATCTGTTCTTCAGATGGTTACTAAATTCAGAGACAGGAGTATAATCAAGGGCATACTTTGGTTCATGTGGATTGTTTTTTCTTCAGCTTCAACTTGAAATTGCTCAGGAGCAATTGATGGTCTGTTCTACAGTCAGCTCTTGGCTTTGTTTTGACTGATAATATTGACTTTCTCCATTGTCTCCCCACAGATGTAGTTGATGTGATTTCTGTGTATTCCATCTGGTGAGGTCCACATGTATAGTTACCATTTATGTTGTTGAAAAAATTCAGTTGCCTAATACATTTTTTTTTTTTTTGCCAAATACAATTCACTGGTTTTGTCAAACTATATCATACAGTCTCAGCATCATCAAAGCCATATTTTTTAACAATTTATACTTCTTTGCTCCCAACTTTTGCATTCCAGTCACCAGTAATTATTAATACATCTTGATTGTATTTTTGGTCAGTTTCAGACCACAAAAGTTGGTAAAAATCTTCAATTTCTTTATCTTTGGCTTTAGTGGTTGGTGCTTAAATTTTAATAATAATACTGGTGTCTCTTGTTAGGCATGTGCATATTAACCTGTCACTAACAAAATTGTATTTCAGGATCAATCTTGGAATGTTCTTTTCGATGATGAAAGTGACAACATTCCTCTTCTATGTGTCATTCACTTCATAGTAGATCATATGATTGTCAGATTCAAAATGGCCAATACCAGTCCATTTCAGCTCACTTATGCTTAGGATATTGATCTTTATTCCTTCCTTTTTATTTTTGACAACTTCTAATTTCTCTACATTCATACTTCATACATTCCTGATTACCTTCTCATTTTGGGTCATTCTACATCATCAAATGAAGGTCTCGGAAGCTTTATTCCATCCACTTTGTTAAGATCAACTCTACTTTAAGGAAGCTGCACATCTGCAGTCATATTTTGAGTAGCTTCTAACCTGAGGCATTCTTTTTCCAGCATTTATCAGACAATGTTTCACTGTCATTAATAAGTTTTCTGTGGCCAATTTTTTCAGAAATGGATGGCCCGGTACTTCTTCCCAATCAGTCTTAGTCTGGAAGCTCAGCTGAAACCTGTCCACTATGGGTGACCCTGCTGGTATTTAAAATACCTGTGGCATAGCTTCTAGCCTCATAGTAACATGCAAGCCATCACAATAGAATAAACTGATAGATGAGTGATGGCCAACAGTTTTTATATCTATATGGTACTAACACATCTTATTTTTAAATTCTATGTCAGAAATACCTAGAGATTTTGTTTTATGCTTTCTGAATGTTCACCTACTCCAAATGATAAATTGTCAAATAAGTTGGGTCAAATTACCACAAGACTGAATTTTAAAATCTTTCTGATGATAACAAAATAGCTAGAATCTCACAATAAGATTGATCAACTTTCATCTGATGCTAACAGAAACAAGCACATTTTTTATTTCCAAGCTAATGGCATTGCCTGATGTGAAGCTGCTAGAGCATCTATCCTATACTCAGATCTTACTTTCCTCATGTCAACCCATCCAAGGAAGGGAAACTTTCTGGTCCTCTCATGAGATAGGGCATGTTTCCATTCTGCAAATGGTTAAGGGAATGGCACTTGTCCCATTCAGGCTAGAACATCCATTGTTTGTGCAAGACCTTCTAGATGTCCTTTGTGCAAGACCTTCTAGATGTCCTTTCCCATTAACCTGGCTATGAGTCCCCAATCCTTGACATTATGCAGTGAACAAAGCAGATCCTGAATGCATAATTCTTAAGATGAGAATGAAAATATTTGTCCTAACTTATTCAGGTTTTGAGATTTCATTGTACTGCAATATAACCTATCCTAACCCACCAGCCACTCCTCAGAAGGAAGGTTGGGTGATCTACTTCTGTAGTGATACTGCCTTGGAAACCCAAGGAGAGGTTGCTATGAGTTGAGTCCGACTCGACAGCACATAACAACAACAACTGCAAAAGGGGCAAGGAGGCCACACGTTCTGACCTTCTCTAACCGTACAAAAGGAAGACAGAATCACGATCAGTAGCCCAAGGCTTATTCCTGTGAGGCCAGAAATGCTGCCTCCCTCCAGCCCTTTCACCAACCCTGACACCAACTCTTCCTCCTGCAGCACTCACCATCTTTCTACTGGGTTGGATAATTCACTGCAGTGGCCACACAGAACTCACAGATTATGGGGTTTATTAGGGAAGCACCAGGCTACAATTCAAGTTCAGGAACAACGCTCAGTCTCTCTCAGCCCGCCGTCTCTCAGCCAGCAGTCTCTCTCAGTTGCTCTCCCAACAGTGAATGTCTCTTGGTGTCTCTTTCTCAGCAGCATGTGTTTCTCAAGAGCACATTTCTCTCAGCAGTATGTCCCAGCAGTCACAGAGAGAGACTTCTGCCTCTAGGAGGCCTCCTTTTGAGCCCAGCAGAGTGGCCAAACTAACCAATCATAACATCAGAATTCTAAGCACCTGAGAGAGAGCAAACTTCCCAAAACATTACTTTGTGCTGCTCCCAACAGAAATACTCCAGGTGGGTGATTTTAGTGATCAGGAACTACTCAGTTTCTCACAGCAAATTCCACCATGGAGTTTACAAGGACTTATGGCTAGAAAAGCCATACCAGGTAATTTACTACATTGCACTAACAAACTGATCCTAATTTTTATCTATCCATTTAACACTATTTATATGTGTGTATAAAGTTCATTTTCTCTAAAGGGTAAAAGATAAACATACTTAAATAAAAATTGCATTCAAAGCAATATCTACTAATGTTGATATAATGAAATCAAAGAAAGAGAATTGAAACCTTATCTATGCATTTACAACATGTGAAGTTTTCAATAAATAAAATAAAAATAATTAGTTTTGTATCAATCCCTGTCATATGATATATAGGTAAATAGACAGCAGTATGAGGAGTGCCTCAAGAAGGCCTCATTAAACAGACAGAATAACTGATTTAAGTGAAGTTGAGCTAATTTCTCAAAATCTCATAGGAAGATTACCACAAAACTCTAAACATGTGCCTTTCTGAAGCCCTAGTTCAGTGTGATGCCTTCCAATTTATTTACTTTTTCAATATGTGATTTATTGTATGAAGATTTACACAACAGTATTTTAGGAATACAATAAAATGGTCTCAAGTAATTTAAATAATGATATTTTCTTAAAGTTACATTAATGAGTTTGAATAGAAAGTTCTAAGACAGGTATTTTTTTACTTAAATTTAATAATTACTAAAATGAGTAATGTGAAATAATAGTAATTGATGTAGTGCGTTTTTATAAGTAGTGGAAATATCAATGAACATTTTACTATTCTATTTTTCTTTGCAGTATGTGTAGATTGCAAAGAGTAAACAATTTGTCTGATTTACCTTCCTATTTTCCTGCATAACCTCAATATTCTCAAATATAATTTTCTTGGCACACTCTCATAAGACCTAAAAAATAAGATGTCTTGATTTATAATAGGTAATCTTTTGAAAGTAAAAGAGTGCCAAATTTACCAACAAATTGGAATCCATGAAGTGCACAGGAGAAAACCTAGATACCTATACAATGAATAAAAAAAAAGCTTCCAGTGTGCTTTCAAAACTAAAATAAATCCATTGTGCTATACTTATCCTCTAATCTTCCTAAATTTTCCAATAATTCTTTTTAAAATGTTTTATTTCTCATATTTGTATTGTTCCTTGTATTACATATGCTTTTAAGTTTAATTTCATACATCTTATATTCAACTGAAGGAGCTCAGATGGTGTAGTGATTAAATCATTTGAATGTTAACCAAAAGGCCAGTGGTTCGAACCCACATTCCTCTCTAGGGGAGAAAGATGAGGCAGACTGCTTCTATAAAGATTTATAGCCTTGAAAAACCAATGAGGCTTGCTATGAATCAGAATCTACTCTATGGTATTAAGTTTGTATTTTTTTATTATTCAACTTAAAATTATTAATTAGCAATTTGTCTTTCAGATACTCCCAATCTTATGTTGCCCTGAGTGAGTTCAGTGTTCTCCTATTGTTTTCTTACCTATACAAGGTTTCCATTTAAATTTGGCCAAGATATTTGACTGCTAACCAAAAGGTTCCTGGTTCAAACTCACCAGCCACTCCTTGGAAGGAAGATTGGGTAACCTACTTCCTTAGAGATACTGCCTCAGAAACCCAAGGAGGGGTCTCTATGAGTCAAAATTGAATGGACAGCAGTGAGTTAGATTAAAAATACATCATCCTGTTCACTGTGATCTTAGTGGATGACAATGTTGATGTTGTTGTTAGATGCCATCAAGGTGACTCTGACTCATAGTGACCCTAAGTACAACAGAATGAAGCAGCTGCCTGGTCCTGTGCCATCCTCACAATCCTTGCTGTTCTTGAGCCCATCATTACAACCACTGTGTCAATCCATCTTGTTCAGGGTCTTCCCTTCTTTCACTGATCCTCCACTTTACCCAGCATGATATCCTTCTCCAGGGAATGAACCCTTCTGACCACAGGATCAAAGTAGATGAAACGAAGGATGGCCATTCTTGATTCCAGGGAACATTTTATCTGCACTTCCTCCAGGACACACTTGTTGGTTCTTCTGGCAGTCCATGGTATTTTCAGTATTCTTCTCCAACACCACAGTTCAAAGGCATCAACTCTTCTTCAGTCTCTCTTATTCATTGCCCAGCTTTCACATGCATATTAGGAGATGGAAAATACCATGGCTTAGGTTCTCACTGCCATCGAGTTTGATTGGACTCATAGTGATCCATCCTTGGGTTTCTGAGGTAGTATCACTAAGAAAGTAGATTGCCCAGCCTTCTTTCCAAGGAGTGGCTGATTGGTTTGAACCACCAGCCTTCTGGTTAGCAGTCAAATGTCTTAGGCACTATACCACTGGTACACCTTAAGTCTTCAAAGAGACATTTTTGTTCTTCAACACTTATAAGAGGTCTTTTGCAGCAGATTTGCCCAGTGCAATATGTTGTCTGATGTTTTGACTGCTGTTTGCATTGGTGTTGATATGGAACCAAGCAATATAAAATTTTTGACACTCAATCTTTCCTCCACTTACTGTGATGTTGCTTATAAGTATACTGAAAGGATAAAACCATGAAGCACTCCCTTCCTGATTTTAAACCATGCAGTATCACCCTGTTCTTTACAAATGGCAACCTCTTGGTCTACGCACAGGTTCCTCATGAGCAAAATTAAGTGTTCTGGAATTCCCATTCTTCTCAATGTTATCTCTCTCTCTCTCTCTCTCTACATATATATATATATATATATATATATATATATATATTTATTTATTTATTTATTTTGATCCACACAATTGAATGCTTTTTCACAGTCAGTAAAATATCTTTGTTTCTTAACAGAGGTCTTTTGCACTGGATTTTCCCAGTGCAATATGACATCTTGACTGCCGTTTCCATGGGTGTTGATTGTAGATTGAAGTAAAATGAAATCCCTGACAACTTAAATCTTTTCTCCATTTATCATGATGTTGCATCCTGGTCCAGTATTAAGGATTTTTTTTTTTTTTTTTTTTTTTTATGTTGAGGTGTAATCCATACTGCAGATTGTAGTCTTTAATCTTCATTAGTGTTTCAAGTCATGTTCACTTTTAGCAAGCAAGGTAGTGTCATCTGCATATTTCTGGTTGTTAATGTCTTCCTCCAATCCTGATGCTGCGTTCTTCATGTAGTCCAGCTTCTTGGATTATTTGTTCAGCATACAGACTGAATAAGTATGGTGAAAGGATAAACCCTGACACACAGTCTTCCTGATTTTAAACCATTCAGCATCCCCTTGTTCTGTTCAAATGACTGTGTCTGTATACAGGTTCCTTACAAGCAGTTAAGTGCTCTGGAATCCCCATTTGTTATGATTCACATAGTCAATTGCTTTTGCTTAAACAATGAAATACAAGTCAATATGTTTCTGGTATTCTTTGTTTTCAGCCAATATCCATCTGAAATCAGCAATAATAACTCTCTTTCCACCTCCTCTTCTGAAAGCATCTTGCATGTCTGGAAGTTCCTTTTCAATAAACTGCTGCAACCATTTTTGAATTATCTATAGCAAAATTTTACTTGCATGTGATATCAATGATATTGTTCAATAATTTCTACATTCTGTTGCTTTATCTTTCCTTGGAATGGGTATAAACATGGATGTCTTTCATTCATTTGGCCAGATAGCTGTCTTCAAAATTACTTGACATAGAATAATAATTGTCTCCAACACAGAATCTGTTAGTTAAAACATCTGAATGTGTATTCTGTCAATTCCTGGAGCCTTGTGTTTCACCAATTCCTTTAGTGCAGCTTCAACTTCTTTCAATACCATTGGTTCTTGATATTCCACCTTCTGAATTAGTTGAACATTAACCAGTTCTTTTTTGTACAATGACTCTATATATATTCCTTCCATCTTCTTTTGATGCTGCATCAGTTGATATTTTGCCCATAGAATCTTTCAATATTGCAACTCAAAGCTTTATTTTTTTTTCTTCAGTTCTTTCACCTTGAGAAATGCCGAGGATGTTTTTTCTTTGGTTTTCTAACTCCTGGTCTTTGCACATTACATGATACTAATTTACTTTGTCTTCTCAAGCTGCTCTTTGAAATTTTCTATTCAGCTCTTGTATTTAATGTATTCCATTTGCTTTAGCTACTCTCTGCTTAAAAGCAAGTTTCAGAGTCTCTTCTGGTATCTATTTTGGTCTTTTCCTGATTTCTTGTCTTTTTAATGATTTTTGCTTTCTTCATATATGATGTTGTTGAAGTAATTCCACAATTCATCTGGTTTTTGGCCACTGGTGTTCAATGCATCAAATCTATTCTTCAGATTGTCTCTAAATTCAGATGGATTATAATTCAGGTCATATTTTGGATTTTATGGACTTGTTTTAATTTATTTCAGCTTCAACTTGAACTTGTGTATGAACAATCTATGGTGTATCAACAGTCAACTCCTGGCCTTGTTTTGGGTAAAGATATTAAGCTTCTCTGTCACCTCTTTCTGCATATTTAGTTCATCTCATTACTGTGTATGCCACCTGGTGAGGTCCACATGTATTGCTGCCATTTATGTCATGGAAAAAAAAGGTATTTGCAATGACTAAGTTATTGGTCTTGCTTCTGACATCATTTCTATCACAAGGCTATATTTTCCAGCTACCTATGACTCCTCTTTGTTTCTTACATGCACATTCCAATCACTAATAACAGTTAATACACCTTGATTGCATGTTTGGTTAATCTCAGACTGCAGAGGTTGGTAAAAATCTTCAATTTCCTCCTCTGACTCTAGTTGTGGGTACATAGATTTGAATAGATGACAATAACTAAACTAATACATGATTATATTTAATAATATATTAATAAATGCTAAACACCTTTAATGTATTATATTTTAATTTTAATAGCAATATCTGGGAGAGAAAATAAGAAGGACTGGTTTCTTCCTTGTCAGGAAAGTTAAAGGCTTATCTACATATGTAGAGGTTTTCCTACATAAAGACAGTCTTCAAGATCCATTTTAGATGTCATCTCTTCTATGACATCATTTCCTGTGTTTGCAGTGACTATATGTCCTGGATATTTGATGTCTTGAAAACTATCTGCTGTTCATACTTAACAGATTTTGATGTCCTGTTTAGATAATAAATATTATGGTCACCCCACACACCATAAAAATTAAAATTAATTTTTATGTTTTTATCATCACATTGCATTGCAACTGTTTATTATATATTATAATATATATATAATTATATAACAATAATTATATCTATGTTATAATTATATATTTTATATTATGTATTATAATTTATATAATTACATATTATAATTTATTTATTTTGGATAGGCACAGTTTCATGCTAGCATGTATATTTCTTCATAATATTTGTTTAAAGACAATACCATTATTGTTATGTATATCCTTTCTAACATACACTGTACTGAAATGCAGCTGGCAGATATATCATACATTTCAAATAAATGAGTGATCTTTAATTTAATTGTTGTCCTTTATGACAGGTGATAAGTTTTCCTGTTTGCTTTTGTTAAAAGTTATTAAATATGTGTATAATGGTTCTGTTATTCAAAGTTAACTGATTAGCTTTTTAAAATTCTTCATAAATCCTCTCTCTAGAAATAACCTGTTGTATGTTTTTTATGGATCAGTGCCAAGGAAAATATCTATAAATATCAATGATAGTAATGATTTGTTAAGCATTTTCAAGCTTAAATCAATCCTAATATATTTTAATTGTCACATCAGAGTACCAAAAACAAACAGGAAGAAAATCTTATTCTCCCACATAATATACTTCTTAAAATATAGCATATGCTTATTTTACATAATTGGAAAGATATATATAAATTCATAGCAAATATATAAAAACAAAATAGAATAATATTGAATTTACTTTTCTAAATCTTATTTTTAAAATTAATGATGTATCAAGACATCTTTCATCATAGAATGAGAAATATTTCAATAGCTTAAGTTTATCTTTTGTAACAAAACTCTATATATATATATCATGAATGTTTGCTTTTTAATTATAGCTATAAGGAACATTTTTTTAAATAAGTTTTCTTGTTTTTCACTTTACTAAATATGACTGCCTCTAGTGCTTTTATGTGGATACTTTTATGTGTAATGAAAGAAAACCCAACTGTGTAGGGCTTGTCTTCAGTCACTTATGAATTATAAAAGTACTGTCTGTATTCATTTCTGTGGACATAGAGGAGAAGCCAGGAAATATGTTACCCAGCATCCTCCCCTCCATAAGTTAAGATCATATTTTGAGAGACTTAGAAAGCTGAAGAGAAAGAAAGGTCTTTGTTCTCAGAGAAAGGTGTGACTGGATGAATGGGAGAAAAGAGATTTGGAATAACTTACCAGCAAACTCTTGCGAACAACCAGTTTTGTGGTTGATGTCAGAGAACCTGATGGGAACTTGCAGAGATTCTTGAGAATTGTGGCAGCTTCCCTGTGAATGACTGAGAAACAATCACTTCTGTTTCTTAGGTTGAGATCATCAGTGATGACTTCCTTGAGCTTCAGTCACCTGTATGTTAAATTGTGTGCATAATTCCTACCTCAAATATTTTATACCTGACATGTGTAGAGTGACTTCTGTTTTGCTCAGCAAACCCAAATTGATATGTCAACTCAAAACAAAACAAAACTCCTGCCATTGAGTCAAGTCAGACTCATAGTGACCCCTTTTGGGTTTCCAAGGTGATAAATATTTACGGAAGCAGATAGCTCAGTCTTCTTTCCACAGAATGGCTGGTGGGTTTAAACTGCCAACCTTCCAGTTAGCAGTCAAATGCCTTAGACACTATGCCACCAGAGCTCCTTTGATACATCAACTAGTAATGGCCTAATTTAAATAGGATTTTATTTTCTTACATATGAATTATGGAAATAAGTGTGTTACAAGAGTGATTATGTCAAACAGTCCATGACATCCAAAGAAGCAGTTCTCTCAGTTGTTTTTCTGCTATTCTCAGAAGATGGACATGTTCTATTAAACTAAGTCAAAGGGTAACTGTGACAGTTATCACTCAGCCCCATAAATTATTTCACTGTATCTCTCAGTCTATTCTTCAAACCAAACCTGTCTGTAGTTAACTTCTTAGAAGATGTATCAAAACCATCAAACTACATTTGAATGTAGTACAGTTGTAAGCAAAGAAGCACTCAGATAAAAGAGAAATTACTTATTGGTGACTTTATAAGTCTCTTATCATAAGAGAACATAGATTCCACAGATTCTTTAAAAAAATATATTACATGGGCAGTACAGACAACAAATATGAACCCTTTTGCATATACAGTACTGAGTTGTCAGTGAAAGCAAACATGGGTATATGGATGGATAGATAGGTGGACAGGCTAAACAATTAGGTATGTCTAAATGGGGAGTGTATCCAAGATCATATATAGGGTTGGCAGACAATGGTCCTATAAGTTTATGTGAATGATCAGAATTCCCAGGTGTATAGTAGAGCTGACAAGGGGCAAGTTTATGGTCATTGCTTGGTCACAGCCAGCTACCCAGAGCGACCGAGTAGTTGATCCTGCAGGCTTGGGACCATAGTTGCAGGGGACATCAAGCTCAATTGGCATAACATACTATACAAAACATTGTTCCACCTCCTACTTTGGCGAGTAGCGACTGGGATCTTAAAAGCTAGCAAGATGCCATCTAGATGCAACAATGGGTCTCTCCTCATCAAGAAGAAAGAAGAAAACCCAAATTAATGGAAACAATCAGTCCTAGAGACTGGTACACCATCCGATCTGCAACCTATGCAACTATGAGACCAGAAGAACTAGATGGTGCCTGGCTACCACTGTCATCCACTTGGAAGGGATGTAGGAGATCCTGCATAGAGAGGGAGAACAATGTGGAACAAAACTCAAAATCATTTGGAGGCAAAAAAAAAAAGAAGAAGAAGGTGGGGACCAGTTTTGCTGGTCCAATAGAGCCTGGTGGAACCACTGAGACTATGGCCCCTAGCTGCCCTTCAGGTCTGGAATTGAACCCACACCTGTGATTGCCAGCCAAACAAAGTACAGGCATGTGAGTTAAACATTTACCTCAAGTAGACACACGCTCTGGAGAGAACAATCATGGGAGAAGGAAGGGCTGCTTATGCACAGGGAGACAGCTCAGGGCGTAGAAGAGTATGGAGGGATGGGCACTGGGAAGAGGTAACTATCTAAGCTCTATGAGACCAGCAAATTTTGCCCTTCTTTATGATTTTAAGTTTTGCCCTTGATTGTTCTCCCAGTCCACCCTGGATCTCCTGTATAGATCCCCCTCTGAGTGGTTGACAGTGGTATCCAGGCACCAGCTAGTTCTTCTGGTCTCACAGTCATATAGGCTGAGGATCTCATGGTCTACCAGTCCCTTGGACTAATTGTTTCCATGTGTCTTTGGTTTTCTTCATTCTTCTTTGCTCTGGATGAAGAGAAACCCATTGTTGCATCTAGATGGACACTTGCAAACTTTTAAGGTCCCAGTCGCTACTCATCAAAGTAAGAGCTAGAACAATGTTTGTGTATAGTATGTTATGCCAATTGAGTTTTATGTCTCCTGTGACCATGATTCCTAGGCCACAGGTTCAACTACTCACTCCCTCCAGGTAGCAGGCTATAGCCAAGAAGCTACTACAAACTTTTCCCTTGTCAACTCTACTATATACCTGGAAATTCTTACAGAACATACAAATATACTTGTAGAAACATTGTCTGCCAACCCTAAACATGGTCATAGGTATACTCACTCCTTCACAGACATACCTATCATTCAGCCTGCCCAACAATTTATCCACACATAGATCAATGTTTGCCATCACTGAAAATAGTACTGTATGTGCAAAAGGGTTGATCTTTGTGGTCTGTACCTCCCATGCAACCCTCCATGTCTTCCTCTTCCTCAATGTCACAGATTTGATCACTCACATTTGGTACATTGATCTTCCCTTCACCCAAATCAATACTTGTCTCTACATCTCTAGTAGTGTGTTTCCTCCCATCCCCTCCTACTACTGGTAACAAACAAAGAAATTTTCCTTCCATATATAAACCTTTCTTTGACTATTTACAATAATGAACTAAACAATATTTGTCCTTCTGTGATTGACTTATTTCACTCAGCATAATGCCCTCCAAGTTCATCCACGTTATGTGGTGTTTTGCAGATTCTACATTATTCTTTAGGGTTGCATAGTATCCCATTGTGTGTATGTACCATACTTTGGTTATCCGTTCTTCTGTCGATGGGCACCTAGATTGTTTCCATCTTTTTGCTACTGTAAATAGTGCTGTGATGAACATGGGTGTGCATATATCTGTTCTTGTCCTGGCTCTCACTTCTTCAGTGTGTGTGTATATATATATATATATATATATATATATATATATATATATATATATACACACTAATAGAATTGGTGGGTCAAATGGTTTCTCTAATGCCAACTTTTTAAGGAATTGCCCTACTGCTTTCCACTGTGGTTGCATCATTTGATAGCCCCACCAGCAGTGTATGAGAGTACCAATCTCTCCACATCCTCATCAGCATTTGTTAGTTTCTGTCTTGGTGAACTTTTTGACTAGTGCTGAGGGCAAATAGAATTTCATTGTTGTTTTGATTTGCATCTCTCTAATGGATAATGATAGTAAACATTTTTTCATCTGTTTGTTGGATGCCTGAATATCCTTTTTGGTGAAGTGTCTATTCATGTCTTCTGCTCATTTTTTAATTGGATTATTTATCTTTTTGTTGTTGAGGTGTTGGAGTGTTCTATAAACTTTAGAGATAAGTCTTTTGTCAAATATGTTGTTGCCAAGTTTTTTTTTTTTTTTCCAAATCTGTAGGTTTTCTTTTTAATCTTTTGGGAAAGTCTTTGGAAGCAGAAATTTTTTTAAAATTTTTAAAAGGTCCCATTGATCTAGTTTATCTTCTGCTGTTTGTGCATTTTGGGTTATGCTCTGCAGTCTAAATTTTCTCCTATTTTTCCTTGAGGAACTTTATAGTTTTAGGTTTCACATTTAAGTCTTTAATCCATCTGGAGTTAGTTTTGTGTCTGGTGTGAGGTACAGATCTTGTTTCATTTTTCTGCAAATGGATAACCACTTTTGCAGCACCATTTGTTAAACAGACAATTTTTTCTCCATTTAATGCATTTCAGCCCCTTGTCAAATATTAGATGACCACAGGTCGATGGATATATATCTGAGTTCTCAATTCTATTCCTTTGGTCTATGTGTCTGTCGTTGTTCTAATATCAGGCTGTTTTGACTACAGTGGTTGTCTAGTAGGTTTTTAAATCTGGAGTGTAAGACCTCCTTTGTTGTTCTTCCTCAATATTGCTTTGCTTATCTGAGGTGTCTTTCCTTATAATTATTTTGGATGTATCTGAGTAAGCAAGGTACTGGACTCCTGTTCTGGTTACCTAGTGCCAGTCTGACAAGAAAATTAGTACAAATGGGATAGCTTGAACAAGCAGGAGTTCATTCTCTCACAGTTTGGAGGCTTTTAGTCCAAGTTCAAAGTGCCAGGCTCTAGGGCCTGGGTGAAAACCCCTTAACCTCGGGGTCCAGCTCTGCCTCCGCTCCTGGCCCACAGGAGCTAGAGGCATTTCTTCACTCAGACAGCTGCTGGCTGCTGAGGCCATCAAGCCCAAGGTTGACAAGTAAAAAGGCTCAATCCTGATGTTACCAAACCACACAGCAGGCCATTAACCAAGTGTGTTGTAAGTCCCCAGGTCAGCAGAGCATGGCAGGCTGCTGAACAATGACATTGGTACATGCAGGGTCCAGGAATTCACAAAACTAGAGACTATTCCCAAAGCTGCTTCTTATATATGGAAAGCAGACCACATACCCAAATGCAGCTACTCAGCTGCTCACAGTAGACTCCACCATGGAGTTGATTACAAGTCTCATCATGGGGAATACTACATCCAGCTGCCCACTCAACCAGGCCTAATCAAGTTGACACAAAAACATAACAAGCACGTGTTGTAATGATTTGTCCAAGATATTTTTGTTTTCTTTATTTATTTTGGGTGTATCTGAATAAGCAGGATACTGTACTCCTCTATTCTCTAGGGAGCAATTAAGCACTTACCACTTGTCTCTTGGTGGGTGTGATAGAGAATGAGAGTGGCTGCACAGATCTCTGTCAGCTGTTTGTGAAGAGCAGTTAAGAGTGAGTCAAGCTCTTATAGGTGCTCAAGTATAATTGACCAGTTGGTGCAGAAGGAAATGTTGGCTCTTATTCAGTAAGTGGAGCTGCAGGAGGTACAGGTGTGGTTGGGTCATATGGGACCTTTTGCTGTCTTCCACTTAGTTAGACAAAATCAACAATTGAAAAACCATCAAAAAAGTAAAAGCAAACACACACCACATAAACACACAGGAACAATTACCAAAAAGAAAAAAAAAGTGGAAAGGCAATAAATGAGAGAAAATATTTAAAGAAATAATTTAAAAGGCCAAAAGAAACATGAATAGAAAAAGGGGGGGCACACAGTCCTGGAAGGGGGAATATGAGAAAGAGGTAGAGTTGGAGTGTAATGAAAAAATAAAATGAGAAAAATACAAAAAGGAAAACAAGGAATGGAAAGAACCACAAGAATTAAAAAAAAAAAAAAAAGGGGGTGCTGACAAGAAGAAGAGAGAAAAAGCCAAAAATTAGAACCTAGGAAGGGAAGAAGAGAGAGAAAAAAAAAAA
>NW_006921773.1:1846760-1859857 GCF_000298275.1 Orycteropus afer afer | reverse complement strand
AAAACAAACTTAAAAAAAAGGAGTGGGGAGTGGGGAGTGGGGGTGGGGGGTGGCATGGCACCCAGGCTCCATCAGAGCACACAGACTGGGATGGAATTTCTGCCAGCCCAGAAGGTGTGTGGGAGTGAGGGATGACTGCACCTCTGTTCACCAAGAGGTTGCAGAATACAAGGATAGCAAGGGGAATATCGCACCTTTCTATGTGGTCCCTTGCAAGTGAAGCCTATTCCTAAATCCCTGGAATCTGAGAGAATGTTGTTGCTTTAAATGTCCAAAATGGTTGAACTGCTTGTAAATATTCAAAATGGCTGTACCCTCCAAAAGGTAGGGTAAAACTGTAGCCAAAAATCTACAGTTAAGTTTGTCTCCCTCTTCACTGTTTCCCCTTTTATTTGCCAGCCACTGGTACAGTCCTCTATGCAGCCCCTGGCTGGCAGAGCCAATTTTTAGGTTAATTCTTAAGTCCTAACACCACTTGCCAGTATCCAAGCTGTCTGTACTGTCATGATTGCTGACAGACCGCAGTTCCATATGTCTCCTTTCTCGCTGTTTTCATGCGGATTCTACTAGTTGGAGTTTAGTCTACTTATATATCCTTCTTTTCAAAGCTCAGGGCTCCAGGATTATCTTCTGTGTTTATGTTAATTTGTTCTTTTCTCTGTTGAAGAGGGTCTGTGGAGTTTGTCTGCCTATTCCACCATCCTACCAGAACCTCAGATTCTATAGATTCTTGCATAATCACTTGGAAGTGATGAATTTCCCCCTTCTTGCTTCTATGTTTTCTTGATATGCATGCAAGTTAGTCTGTCCTTACGAGGTGCAGTATAACGTGATTGCTGAGAAATATTTATACATAGATAGATATAGATATAGGTATAGATGTATATATATAGATAAATACTTCTAGAAATTATAAGATTACATTGTGATGTCATTTTAATAATGGTGACCAGATGGATTTTACATACAAGAATAGTGAATTATTTTATTGTATAAAAATATTTAACATAGAATTCATTTTTTAAAAAATATATTGAACTTTTAGCCTTAGATAAATAATTGAAATATTGTAGGAGAAGCAAAGGAAAAAAAAATACAGAAGCCATAATTTTGACTGAATATAAGAAAACTTTTATATATTTATTTATTTTGCTATGCCCAGTCTGTAACTTGTATTACTGCACTAATAAAAATTGCGTTCTTTGGAAAAATTTATACTTTATACAGGATAATTCCTGAATCTGACTAAAGATAAAATATCTTGTGAAGCACATATCAGATTAGAATTAAAACCACTCTTGGGTACAGAGTGATAATGCTATCTAATGTCTAGAAAACCAGTTATGTTTAATATCTATGATTTGAGATACACTAGAACAAAATTATGGTCATTAGCACAAATTCAAATTAATTTTACACTTTGTGATCTACAGTTATTGACATGGTTTGCAAAAGACCCAAATCTAAGTTTGGCTATTTCTTTTGACAGTGGGCTAAAATTAATATTTTTTTTTAAATCAAAATGTCAAACACACTGCCATTGATTTGATTCCCATTCATAGCAACCTGCATTAGGTTTCCAAGGTGGTAAATCTTTATGGAAGCAGATTGCTCCATATTCCTTCCATGTAGTGGCTGATGGGTTTGAACTACCAGCCTTGTGGTTAGCAGTCAAATAGCTTAAGCACTCCAACAGAGCTATATATATATATATATCTTCTTCTTCTTCTTCTTCTTCTTTGAAATGTCTTTCTTCTATAACATTTCCAAACATCTAGTCTACCAACGCCCAGATATTTGCAGAATAAATTCAGTTGTCTGTGATATTTTGTAAATTATATAAAATTTTAGCTCTCTCTATATATTTGAATTTTGTTTTGATGAGAGCTTATCTGTTATAAGTTGGAGGTACACCATGTCTTATTTATCAATTGTATGCATTTAGTTTTACCGTTAAACATTTGAACATAAAGCATGTAGGCATTGATTTGTATAACTGTACCTGTCCTGTAAAGGTTAGGAGTAAGTACGTCCCTCAAACTCCCAAAATTATGATTGCAAGATTGCAATTCTCAGTGGCAGAAAAATAAAAGTTATGTTTATCTCTATAAAAACAGAAAGAATAACTTTTCTAGAAGTTTTTCAGCAAATGTCTGGAATGAGTATTTATTGTGATTTTCAATTTCTTCTTGAGAAAAGTAAGGCAAGACACATTTTGTCATGAAAAGTACCCATTTCACACATTTTTCAAAAAAAAAAAAAAAAAGAATGCATAGATAGATAGAGATTCTCTTAGGCCAATGACTTCATGTCCGTCCTGACTCACAGTGAACCTACAAGACATAGTCGAGCTTCCCCCTTAGGGTACCCATAGCTGTATATCTTTACAGAAGCAGACTGATACATTTTTCTTCTGCAGAGTTAGTAGCTGGTGGATTCAAATTGTTGACCTTTCAGCTAGTAGTCAAGCACTTTAAAGTCTGTACCACTAGAACCACATATATAATGCTTCTTAGAATTTAATTCCTTAGTAAATATATGTTGGTACTTCATTTTAAAATTCCATTGTAATTTTATTAGTGATTTTCTTTTCTCTAGTATAGTTTGTAAAAACAATTTTATATTTAGATGTCTATTGAGTACATCAGTTTTTTTAATCACTTTTATTGATTTCCTGTTTTTTCATTAATTTCATATTATATCTTTATATTGCTTTCTACCTGGTACAGGTTGTTTTCTTTTTTAAATGTTTTTGGGATGAATATTGAAATGTTTTATTTTTCTTTCAAAAAGTGAGCTCATTACCAGATTAATCCTTTTTAGATTAGGGTTTTGATGATGCTTTATAGCATACCATATTCAGTGCTCTTCTTATTATTTTACTATTGCATTTATTTTAGATTTGATTTCCTCTGTGATTCAGAAGTTACATAAAACACCAAACCAAACTCACTGCTGTGGAGTTGGATGCAACTCATAATGACCTCCCCTTGGCTTTCTGAGGTAGTATCTCTATGGAAGTATATTGCCCAATCTTCCCTCCAGGGAGTGGCTTGTGAGTTAGAACCCCCAGCCTTCTGGTTAGCAGTCAAATGCCTTAGGCACAATGCCTCCAGAGCTCCTAGAAGTTATACAAAAACTCAAACTCACTGCTGTCTAGTGGGATCCAACTCTTAGTGATCTCTCCTTGCATTTCTGAGAAGGTAACACTATGGAAGTAGGTTGCCCAGTCTTCCTTCTGAGGAGTGGCTAATGGATTTGAACTGCTAGCCTTCTGGTTAGCAGTCAAATGCCTTAGACAGTACAGCACCAGAGCTTCTAGAAGTTATACAGGAGTGTTTAAAATAATTCTGTATCATTTGATTTTTTTTTTCCTACCATAAACTTAAATTTATATTACTCATTTAAACTTTAGTTCATGGAATTCCAAAATATGTCCTATATATGTATAAATGATCATTAAAAAACAAACAAAAACACATAGTGCTAGAAAGGTATTGTCTCCTTTTACTTGGTAAAAAGGTTGATATAACTTTATTAAATTAACTTTATTAATTATATTCAGTGTCATAAATAAACTTGAATAGAACTTACTATAGAAAGCCTTCCTTCAACAGCATCTGATTCAGATTGGATTACGTATGCCTGTTACACACCACCATTTGTTGTTGTTGTTATGTGCCGTCAAGTCGAACTTGACTCATGTTGTGTAGCACTTGTTGAACTTAATTCTTACTACTTATGTAATGCTATTTTTTCTATGTTAAACTGGAAACTCACTCAGCCAGAGACCCTGTTCATCTTCTATGTATTTGTATATTTTTGTATGTTATATATGTATTGTGTGGATATCTTGTATGAATATTGTATATTTTGGTAGCATTTATATCGTGTTTAAGGCATGATGGGATGAATGAAAGAATAAATGAATGGATGGATGGTTTGATAAATGGATGGGTGATGGATGGGTAGTTGAATGACAAAAATAGAGATCTACTAAATTCTTATTTTACAAGAAAAAGCTCTTTTCTGAAAATCTAACATAAAAGTGTCAGCATCACCAACCATCAAAAAATGAATTGATAAGAAAAGATTAACAATTATAAGATTATTAGAAAAATATCTTAGTGAATGATTGGTAAATTAGATGCCAAAGACTTAAAAAAAAAAAAAAAAGGAAAAGGTGTGAGAGGGAACACTGGAGAGGGGGAAGGTGACAAGTGAAAATGAGCTGAAGTTTTAGGATAATTATGACTTAATGAGTAAGAAAGAAGTGAATTAAAGTTAGAATTTCCCACATTGTATTTCAATTCATTATTGCTCTAAAACACAAATTAGACTTGTTGCTTCCCTTGAGGACTTTCAGAATATCAAAACTCAAAAGAGATAAAAAGCAATTTAATTTAGAACTGTTGAAGATAAAATCATTGAACTTTCTTTTAAACAGTTTCTATTTATAATAACCTCTAAAAGACATCCTTTGATTTGATTTGAACCTTTGAGGAGAGAAAAGCAACAAGCTAAGTATAGAAAACCTTTAGATTACTAAACTATCTTTACTGTTTATTGTGTATAATTTTTAATCATTACTAAATATTCACATGTTCAAAAATAATTTTAATAAAAAAAATAAGAATTATTTATTTATTATTTTGAGTATGGAAAGATTTTAATTGTTGGGGACCCTATCAAGTAGATCTGGACTTGAATCAACCATATTAGCTGCTTGATATTTCTGCTTCCTTATCCATAATATGAAGAAGTCATTGCCATAGAATAAATGAGTTAGGACAGAAATTTAGGATAGAAAATCTGCTTGTGGATAGAGAAAGGTGGATGGATTCAACATATAAACTGGAAATAAAAATAAGAGAACTTGCTGATGGATTAGATGAGGAGGCAGAACACAAAGATGGCACCATGCCTCTGGCTTGAGTATCTGAGTGCATGTAGGTGACAATAACATAGTAAAGGGAGGGAGACAATTATCCTAAAGTAATTCTACTGCACAGGTAGTTGAATGTATAGGAAAATTAGCTACAGAAATACTATATCATCCTCCTTGTTCCACTGGGTGAGGCATCTATACTTCTACTACAATGGATAATATAAGAAAGGCTGAACTCAGGGATCAGAAAAATTAGGATCTAGCCCTACTCTGCTGTTTATCGGGAAAAGAATCATATTCTTCCTAGTTAAAAAAAATGCAGTTGAGTTAAATATAAAGTTATTTCTAGTAGCTTATCTGGTGCAAGTGATTTGCAATCTACTATGAACGTAAGTTTGATAGTTAGAACTTAACCAGTGGCTTCACAGAAGCTTTCTTCTGTGAAGAAAGTCCTGGAGAACTGCTTCTATAAAAGTCACACTCTTGAAATCTCTATGCAGCAGTTCTGCCCTGTGACACATGGCACAACAAGGTTATTAGTAACAATATGTTTTGGTAGAAAGAACATGGACTTTTGAATGAGAAATATTCTCAAAGAGTTGTCTACTAACTAGCTTACTTCTAGTCTCAATGTCCCTTAATATTTAAAATGGGAATGATATTTCCTGAATCAAAATTATTATGGGGATTTATCCAGCGTAGTAGTTAAGTTTGTGTGTCAGCTTCACTGGGCCTGGTTGAGTGGCTGAGCAGCTGGGTGTAGTATTCTCCATGATAAAACTGGTAATCAACTCCATGATGGAATCTACTGTGAGAAGCTGAGTAGCTGTTTTGGGTATGTGGTCTTCTTCCCACCTACAGAAACAGTGTTGGGAATCATCTCTAGCTTATGGCATGCTTGAACCCTGCATGCAGCTGTGTCATTGTTCAGCAGGCTGCCATGCTCTGCCGACCTTGGGATTTTCAATGGACTTGAATTAATGGCCTGCCCTGTGGTTTAGTATCATCGGGACTGTGCCTTTTTACTTGTCAACCTTGGGCTTTTCAGCCTCAGCAGCCAGCTGAGTGAAGAAAAGCCTCCAGCTTCGGTGGTCCAGGAACAGGATGCAGAGTTGAACCCCAAGCTTGAGGGGCTTTCACCCAGCCCCAAAGCCTGATACTTTAAACTCAGACTTAAAAGCCTCCAAATAGTAAGAATAAACTTCTGTTTGTTAAGGACATCCCATTTGTGTTCTGGTATATTCCTGTCAGACAGGCACTAGGTAACCAAAACATTCAGTAAAACTGTTGATAAATATCATTATCAATAAATAATTATTTACTGAAATAAATCATATATACATTACCTGCCTATACAGACTTCCCGGAAGGAAGGTTGGGAAATCCTACTTCCGTAGTGATACTGCCTCGGAAACCCAAGGAGGGGTCGCTATGAGTCGGGTTTGACTCGACGGCACATAACAACAACAACAACAACAACATACAGACTTCCCATCTGTACCTTTACCATTAAGGTATTATGAACATTCTTTGAGTATATTACATGGCTGAGATCATTTTTTTGTTTTCCATATAAATAAAATATTTCACTTTTCCTCATCTCTCCTGTTTTCTTCTTGGGCTCAACCATTCAATATGGGTCTATAGAGACCCATATAGTTAAGTAAAGTTAAACTAGTATGAAGAAAATTAGTAGAATTTGTTCAAATGATAGTATAGTTATTGCTGCTTTTTCTTATTGGTGATGAGAACAATGTTCAAAGACTATAATTTCTAATACATTTGGCTGTTGACCAGAAGGTCAGCAGTTCATAATCCATGAGTTGCTTCACAGAAGGAAGATGGGTGATCTATTTCTGTAAACATTTACAGCTTCAGAAACCCGGGGCGGGGGTTGTTATGAGTCAGAATCAACTTGATGACAGTGAGTTTGTTTTTTGTTTTTTTACTATTTTTCAAACATCTGGATTCACTTATATTCCTCAGCTGGCATTTGGACAAATCAATGCATCAAATACTGATTGCTATTATGATGTGATTTAATTGAAAATGTGGGGAAATAGATCAGTGTCAACAACTTTCTTTGGTAACATTCAGCAACATAAGTATTTACCTAGTGTTCTTCTTCTAATAGAACTTTATTTAGAAAACTAGCAGTTGACCTGTGCACTGTAATTCTGTGATAAAATCAAAACCCAAACTTGTTGCTATTTAGTCAATTCTGATTCATAGCAACTCTAAAGAACACAGTAACCCCCTAGGGTTTCCAAGGGTACAATGTTTACAGAAGCAGACTGCAACATCTTTCTCCTACAAAGCAGCTGGTAAGTTCAAACAATTGACCTACCGGTTGTAGTCGAGCACTTACTGCACAACAAGGGATCTTTAATATTGCATTAAAATAATATTTATCTTTGCTTGTTTGTTTCTTCTTTAAATTTTGATTTATTGTTGTTAAGAATATACATACACCAATTCAGCAGTGTTTACATGTACAATTTTATGACATTGATTACAATTTTTGAATTATATAACCATTCTCACCCTACTTTTCAGAATTGTTTCTCCCTTATTAATTCACTGGCAGCTCTGGTGGCATAGTACCTAAGGCATTTGACTGCTAACCAGAAGGCTGGCAGTTCAAACCCACCAGCCACTCCTTGTAAGGAAGGTTGGGCAATCTACTTCCGTAGTGATATTGCCTCAGAAACCCCAGGAGGAGTCACTATGAATAAGGTCCAACTGGACAGCACATAACAACAACAAGTTTTCTATTAATCTTTCAAGTTGCCATTATCAATTGCATTCTATACAGATAGTTCTTAAGAGAGCATAGTGCTCAAGGCAGGCCTTTTTTATGAGTGAAGCTAAACGCACTGTTGTTCAAATTTAAGAAGAATTCAGAGGATAGTTTTGGTTTAAGGCTTAAAGATTATTTCACAATAGTAGTTTTAGGGGTACATCCAACTTCCCTGGTTCTAGAAAGTCTGGAGTCCATGAGAATTTGTAATTTTGTTCCACATTTTTCCAATTTTGATGAATATTCTTCTATGGAATCTTGATCAAAATTGTCATTTACAATGGTAACCAGGCACCATGCAGTGTTTCTGGTCTCATGGTAAAGAAGGCGGTTGTTATTGATGTAATTAGCCACACGCTCCATGTCTTCCTCTTATTCCTGTCCTATTCTGCCTCTGTTGTTTCAGGTAAATAAAGACCAATTTTTGTACGTTGGATGAGATAGTATTTATCTTTATCACTGTGTTTTCAAATCCCTTAAATGTTGTGCCAGAGGTGAGTGTCCCACTCACCTACATACATCCCATCTCTCCTCTGGAGGACTGCATATACTCTATGATACCTGCTGGCAATTGCTTACTCACCAAATAGATTGATAGCATTCAATTTTTCATCTTGTCCAGAAAAGTCATTTGAAAAGGCTGCAAAGAGTACAATATCATCTAAATTCTGAAATAAAGGACATCCATACAAAGCAAGTGTGAGTCAAATATCTTCTCTAAATCTTCCTACCCTTGTTGTAGTGCTACCTGTAGGAGTGCATTCCATTCATTCATCTAATCGTTTAATAAATTTACTATTATACAAATTATAAATTTAGTGATGTCATTCTCAATGTGAATTAAATTTATGTATCATAAAACTAATCACACTTTTGGATCAAAATAGACTTAAGCTAACTGTTCATTAAGAAAGCATTAGTACCAATCAAGGAGCTCTGGTTGTTTAGTGCTTAAGGCATTTGACTGCTAACCAAAAAGTTGGTGATTCAAAGCCACCAGCCACTCCATAGAAGGGAGACTGAGCAATCTATTTCTGTAAAGATTTACCTCCTTGGAAACCCCACCCAAAGAGTATTGCTATGAGTTTCAATCAACTAGATGGCAGTGAGTTTGTTTGAGTTTATAGAGAATGAGGGCTCTAAAGGAATTTTAAAGACAAATCTATCAACCTGTTGCCAAAAGGTCTGCACAATATTTCATTTTCCATCTTTATCGTATGGTGTCAACTATTACCTATTTTAAATGGCTCTTTTTTTTTTTTTTTACCCCCAAAGTTATTAGTAGACCATGTAGGTTTGTTGCAGGGGTTATCAATAGTATGACGGACCAAGTTTTCCCTGACTCATAGCTAAATATCAAGTATTAATTGCCCAAATTAAAATATCTTTGTAAAACTCATGGAAGAATCATAAAATTGATACTCAAATATAATATAAGTACCACTTGAGTGGGATATTATTTCATGCCAACTAATTCTCTTACTAGATAATTAATTCTTTCTTAGATGAGACATATGGACTTTTAATTAGATTTAATTTTGTCATTGTCTCCACAATCTTATTATTTCATTTTGAAAAACTGAGGAATACAGTACTTTCTAACTGATTCTAACTGAATATTGGAAGGTTCACTATTTTTTTTTCCTCCTTTGGCAAACATTTATTAAGTGATTACACTATCTGCTGCAATATGGTAACCAAAGGATTAAGAAATAAGATACACATCCTGCTACCCAGGAACATGAAATCTAAGGAATTTCAACGTCTGAAATCTAACATTTCAACCCAAGGAAATCTTTGATGAATACCACATAAGAGGTTCAGGACACGTGTGTGAATGAAAGAGCAAGCTCCTCTTGATGATATAGAGAGCTTCATGGAGGAGGTGATCTCTGGTATCATTAGATCTGATAAACAGTAATGTAGAAGGGAAAGGCTGTGGACATTTCAGGGAGACTGAATTGAATGGACAAAGGAAATGAGGCAAGGGATTTCATTTTAAGTTCTTGAGAGCTTATTTGAACTGCATAGGATTGGATGTGGGCAAGATGATAAATAAGACTAAAAAACAATGAACATTAGCCTCAATTCTGCTGCTAGTTAATCTTGAAATATTAAATAAATCATTGGTTATTTTTCTCTGGGTTTTAGGTTTTCATTTATAAGATAAAGAGCAATAAAACAATTGTGTCCATCAAGTCAATTACAACTCACAGTGACCCTACAGGACAGATTAGCACAGCTTCAGAGGGCTTCCAAGGCTATATATCTTTATAGAAGCAGATTGCCACATCTTTCTCCCACAGAGAAGCTGGTGGGTTCAAACAGCTAACTTATTCATTAACAGTCAAATGTCTAACCACTGCAACAGCAGAGCTCCTTATAATAACAACAGCTAATATCTATTGATCACTATTTGTGAAAGACTATGTTATGGATTTCTCAGGCATAATCTGGGAGCTCTGGTAGCATAGTGCCTAAGGCACTTGATTGCTAACCAGAAGACTGGCGGTTCAAATCCACTAGCCACTCCTCGGAAGGAAGGTTGGGCAATCTACTTCCGTAGTGATACTGCCTCGGAAACCCAAGGAGGGGTCGCTATGAGTCGGGTCCAACTCGATGGCACATAACAACAACAACAGGCATGACCTAACATAATGTTCATATCAATTTCATGATTTTTCAGATGTAAATTGCCTGGTCTTCCGAGGCATCTCTGGGTGCACTCAAACCTTCAATCTTTCGGTTTCTAGTCTAAATTAAACATTTGCACTAGATTTTCTTTGCTAGGAGGAGCCCCCCATGTCACAAGTCAGAGAACATACTGAACATACTGAAGCTGAGTGGAGCATATTCAGTTGTTTTTCAAAGATTACTAATCAGATAATTCATTCTTTCTCTCATGAGAGAGAAGGGTGGCAACTGGGGCACAAAGGCCAGAATTGTTAGTTTAGCTCATGGTTTTCAACCCCGACTATACTATGCAATATGAAAAGCCCATCTACAAAAAGTTTCTTTAATCAGTCTGCAAAGAGCTGAGGCGATTGCAGCTCCTCAACATGAAAAATAGAGTTATCTCACATCAAATAAATGTAATCTTACTGTCCAAATACATTGACTCATACTGTGCAAAGATATATAGTACCTTTATAATTTTCAGTTTTATTAGCAAGGAAGTAAGTATTCCACTTTTTTTCCTGAAGAAAGTAATGATTTTCACTTTTATATAGGGAGAGACAAATTTAACATTCATGTGGAAACCAGTTTTTTTTTTTTTTTTTCCTTTCTCAATTATTTTATTTATAGCTGGGGCAAGAGATGCATAAAGTGATGAAGAATGGATGACCCCAAACCATTCCAAGGACACGCTTTTAAAATGGAACTTCCTTTGGAAAGTTTTTAAAGTTAATTCCAATAGTTTGAACATCGTTGTCAGCATTCCCTGGGCATAACAGTAACAAATGGGGCAAGGCAGGAAAATAACTGCACTTCTTTTGTATTATTAAAATTAAATATATATATATATATATATATATATATATATATATATGATACACACACACACACACACACATATCAAGTGTTCAAAGATTTTTCTCACCAAGATATTCTCTTTATAAAAAAAATCAGTGGTACATTTTCAACTCTTTGTGTGTTTAGAGATTTTGTGAGAGAAAAGCAATGAGCATGAGTTTTGGTGCTACCAGCACCTTGCCCATGAGACCAAGGGCATGGCAGGATTACCTTTTCTGTGCCTGTATTTGCCCATCTTAAAAAAAAAAGGAGAAATAATTCATATTTTGGAAAGACATTGTGAATATTAAAGTAATTCATGGAAAACTCTGGTAGCTGCAAATTTGTGAGTGTGTGTGGATGTATGAGAGAGAGAAAGGGAGAAGATAAAGACTGTGAAGATAAAAGGAAGAAATTTTGAATTAGGTGGATTTCTAAAGAATTTACTCAGGACTTTCTAGCCCCTAGGAAAATCAGACTAGAGTTTCAATACAAGCAAGGTAAGTGGAATGAGGTATATTATATTAATACTTGTATATATTCAAAGGAAATTATTGGAAACACTAGGTATTAATATAATTCTAATGCTTCATTAGTCCACATTTCACATAAGTGACTCTAACTTCTCATTTTCATGTACAGTTCATTTCACTATATTTTATAATAATTTTAGTTAAAATGTAATTAAGTAGGTTTGATGGAATATAAAAATTTTAAAAATAGACAAAAGGAAAAATAATATCAATTCCATAGTTTTTGGTTTATATATCCATATCTATTTTTGATGACAAATGCTGTGTTCAAAATGATTCCAATTATCTTGTAATTGTATCTTCTGTGGCTTAAAGCAAACTCATTATTTTAAGTCTTATATTCCACTCATTTATATTTCTTCTTAAAAACTCTTTTTTAAAATCTAATTAGTTTCCGTAGTCCTTGCACAGCAATGAAAAACAGCAATGAAGAAGTTGATGACTGTGTTTTCCTGATTTTAGTGAGAATATTTTCATTTTGTAGGATTATTTCTGCTTTTGATAATCAATCTTATTAACTTATCCTTCAATTTCTATTAAGTAAGACTGATTTGTTCTGATAAAAATAATGAACAAAAATTGAATTTTATTAAATGCTTTATGGAGGGCATTATTCCAGATTTTTTTGTATGTTCCTGTACTTTAAATCTCTTAATGGGATGAATTTTATTTATCACATTTCCTAATACTGGAACACTTCTGAGATTTTGGAGTTATTCAAGATTCTTTCAACTCAAATGCTCGTTATGGTTTAGAAGGAAAAAAATAAACATAATTACTTTTATTGGAATTATAAGTAAAACAGAAACATTGGTTCTTCCCATATAGAATTAAAATTTTTAGCATATTAGTACTTCCTTGACCCTAAATCTTTTCCCCTCTCCACTCAACTATCACATAGCTATTTTGGGAATTTTTAGCTCTAGATGATGTTTTTTTAGATAAACTGTCTTTTTATTTCCATGTGTTTCCATTTGTGTTTTATAGACATATACCCATTTAATTATTTAGGCATAAAATATGAATATGACTTTACTCATAGTCTTTTCTCATGTATCATAATTTGCAATAATATGATACCAGTTGGTGAATTTTATTCAGTAAATGTTGTGCATTTTCTTGTTTGACAATCTTTACTAATCAATATGTTAAAGTTTTTTACTCATTGGCACAACCCTTTTCTGATTGTTGAGATTTTGTGTTGTGTTAGGTAGTAGGTCAGATGCCCTCATAGTGATATATCTGGTCAGCAGTCAAGTGCCTTAGACACTAACCTACCAGAGCTCCCATATATGTGTGTGTGTATGTGTATGTGTGTGTATGTATACACATATATATATACACACATATATATATACATACA
>NW_006921773.1:1778366-1846372 GCF_000298275.1 Orycteropus afer afer | reverse complement strand
GTTCAAACCCACCAGCCACTTCTCAGAAGAAAAGTTGGGCAATCTACTTCCATAATGATACCGCCTTGGAAACCTAAGGAGGGGTCGTTAGGAGTTGACAGTAGTGAGTTTGAGTTAGAGCTATCTTTTGAAATAATCTTAATGACATGCCTTTACATAAATATGGCTGTTGCTATTTTAATGGCACCACATTAAATTTATTAGTTAACATAGGCATAAAAATATATTTCTAAGAATGTTAGTCAAGTTTCCATTTCTTCTTCTATGGTCTTCTAGAGTATTTAAATTATCATTCATACTCCAGCTTATTTTTTGAGCAATGTATATTGAGGTAATTAATCTTTTCATTGTTTGTTGTTTTTATAGGAAGTCTTACTGTAGTAACTAAAAGTTTGTATTCCTTGTTTGTTGTGTCAACAGAATAGTAACTAATTCTTTCCTTACTGGCACCATTGTCCTTCACTTAAGCTATTTTGGTCCTGTTTTTTATTTTTATTTTTTTTCTTTACCAGTCATTCAGTTCCAGTGCAAGTCCTTGGCACTGATATGACAACCTCTCTGGCAGGCCTCTGGCACTGGGCCACTTGCTTCCCACTTTAGTGATTTTGAGATTTGCTCTACTCTACTCCATCCCTCTTTTCTCATCTATTCCACCAACACACAGCAAATTGTCACCGGACCTTTAGACAGCCTTCCCATTCTACATATGCAGGCTTTCCCTGCAAGCAGGATAACAAACTCTGTCCTCAACTCAGTTTAATCTACACTGTAGGTTACAGACATTTCTCAAAGCATCTGTCTGGCTTATGATATGTGTACTGAAATAAATGTCTACTTATTGTTATATTTCTTTGGTTAAATTATTTGGGGTTAGGAATGGGTAGATTAATCCACAGGTTTGAAGCCAAAGTCTCTATTCTTCATGCCTATTTACTTTTCCTAAACTTGTTAAAGCAAAAAGAATAGACAGTTATCAGAGTCAAATATAAAGCTACACAGTTTAGAATTTATATAATGAATATAAATGTACTGAAACTTCACATGCTAATTATTCATGCCTAATTCTGAGCATATGTATAAAATATCTGAACAGATTAGAACAGAGTGTACCATAACCTCCAGGATTCACTTTGTGCTTAAACTAATCTTTGTGATAGCCTATGGACACAACTTTTATAATAAATAGATATAACTAATTTATAGTACAGTGTGACATAGGTGACATTATCAGAATTTTCTTCCAAATGTAAATTAAAGTAAAATTTGTATATATTCAACCTCATGACAACAAAAAAAATTATAATTATTCTTTTCACATTATTTCTGCAAATGTTCTACAAAAAATGATAATGTAGGTAATTTTTATTAAAATGAGTTCTTTACACATATTTCTCAACAAGTCTATGAGACAGGAAAAACTAAATCTTGATTTCATTTTGGAATAAACTAAGTCAAAGAAAAGTTAAGCTACTTCCAAAAATCAGTGGAAGATCTAGCTCTTTGGACTCCATAGTTGTGCTCTTTGAAGTAATACCAATGTTATAGTTGCTTCTGTGTATACAAAACTTAAAGAAAGAAAGATTAACCTGGCCAGTGGGGACACTGTATGGTTTCAACCTGCCGCCTACTAATATTTTTGAGAGATGGACGATCATCCCAGAGGACTATGCTGGGAATCAGAATCAGGGTGATTGTCATTTCTGCCTGGCTCTAGCAAAGTTATCATTAATAGTTCACACTAAGTACTAAAATAGTCTGGAAAGTTCCACAGTAAACTCTCCTGTATTTTTATATTGCTTCTGGTGGTTCCTTTGATGCTGAATTCTTATATTCTAATATTCAAGACTAATGTTAATTGTATAATCAATTCCAATAAATTGTCTCTTTTTGGCCATTTAATTTCTTCTACTAATTTATATTTGGCTCTTGAATGAAAGCCTTTAGTTCTTTAAAAATTATTAATTCTGGTACAACTTTTGCAAAATATTAAAATATTTCTGATGTACAGTTTTTGTTTCTTGATGAATGCTTATTTTTTTTTATTTTCCCTAAAATTAGAGAAATTAATGATTTAAAAGAATTAGTTTTCTACATCTGTGACCAAGACACTTTAATTTTGACTGCATTGAGAACTGCATCCTGTATGTAAGGTGATTATGCTGATAAGAAATCTGTCTTGTCTTAGTAATAAAGCAAGTTGGCTCTTATTCTCATTTTTTTTCCTCCAACTGAAGCCCAAATCATCCTTATTAGGACAGTTTTATGGCCTAATTTTTTTAATAGAGTAAAACCTGACATAAATCAATAGAAAATCGAACATTATACCTCTAAACCTTAAGTGACTTTACTCTCAACTTAACCACACAGTCTACTTGAAATACTGATGAATGACAAGTAATTACTTACTCAATTCAATGCTTGTCAATCAACTGAGCAAACAATTACTAAACCTCACATCATATATTCAGCAAAACGCCAAGCAACACACAAGGGGGGAAAGTTAAATATTTCAAAAACCACTGACTGAGGACATCTGTAAGTACATTTATTCTGACTTTGTTCATTGACTTCTTTTACTTACTTTATGTACAATGCCAAATTAGATTTCCTAAAATAGAATGAGTGATCCTAGCTGATTTTCTTACTGACTTGTTAATTCTGCTTGCTAAAATGGAAAATGTTCCTTACTTGGAATCTGAAGACTGATGACCAAGGTTGTTTTTTTTTTTTTTTTTTTTTTAACTGATTGTTAACTTAGTCTATTAAAAGCAAACCAAATTCACTGCTATCAAGTCAATTCCAACTCATGGCCACCCTCATAGAGTTTCTAAGTCTATAAATCTTAAAAAAAAAAAAAAAAAGCAATCTGCCTCATGTTTCTTTCTTGGAGCAGATGATGGCTTTGAAGCACTGACCTTTTGATTACCAGCCAGGTGCCTTAACCACTATACCACCAGAGATCCTTAGGTAGTTTATAGTACTGACATAGTACTTCTATGCATAAAATATTTGACTGCTAACCAGAGATTGTTATTTGAAACCCACTAACTGCTCTGCAGAAGGAAGATATGACAATCTACTTCCATAAAGATTTACAGCCATGGAAACTCAATGTGGGTCACTATGAATCAGAATCAAATACATTGCTTTTCATTTTCTTTTTCTTTAATCTATAATACAGGATTCTAAAGTTATTTTTAATTGTGCAAAAATGCCCTTAAAATAAGATTTTAAAAAACAAAAATGATAAAAACAAAAATAAAATTATTTGACAAAAGATTAAATCAAACATATTAATCTACATATGTGTATGTATCTATGGGTTCATATACATTTCAAAAGCTTTGAGAGTATGGGGGGAAATTTGTGTTTCTATTATGAATGTAAATTGGCCATACTTTTCTTGAGAGCTATGAATTGCATGACTGAAATTTGTACCCTCTGGTCCAAGAATTCTCTAGAATTTGGTACTAAGGAAATAATTTAGAATTTGCTGAAAGGTTGAGATAAAAGGATATTAATGACAAAATACATTCAGAAGAACATAATTTTAGGAAAAATTGAAATCCTCATTATTAAAAGATTCAGAAAATATATCAATATCATTTTATAGCGCCATGATTAAAGACTGCACAATTATATGAAAAGTGAAATAGTGAAAAACAGAGTCTCAAAATTTATATATAGTATAATTTCAAATATATACATATTAGTCACCAAAATATTGAAAATGGTCTTCTTTAAGCAGAATAATTATAGATAATTTTATATTCTCCAGTGTATGATTTCTATATTCAAATATGTGCATGTGCCATTTATATATGTATTCATTGTTTATACTATAGTAGTAAGATACAGAAGTTAGTTATATTTGACATTTTTGTGCATTTGCTATGTGATAGGCATACTTTTAAGTATATTACAGGTAATAATTTTTAAAAATATAAATACTATTATTGACTATATAGTAAGCATGCAAAATATTTCTTTATCCTTTGAGTCTTTCACTTTTTATTTTAATTTATAGTGATATAAATTTTGATGATGCTGTTTGACCATAATTCTTCTCATGAGTTTTGGAATTGAGATTTAGAGGTCTGATTGAAAGTCACCAAAAAAAAAAGGAATCACCAGAGTCAGGACTGAAGGGGGATCTCAGGTGATAATGGATGGAGTCAATGATCTTCATATTTGGAGAGGAGTTACATCTGGATGGTTGTAACTCACATTTTAGACTGAAAGAAGCAAATATTCAAAAATACCTCAGGCTAATTTCACCTGGAGCCTGAGGCTTCTTATGTTTATTTGAAAATGCAGATCTGAGCCACAGAAATACTTTAATCAGTAGGTATCATAAGAAAACATGTTGACTGGGCAAGTTTATCTTCCTGAAACCCTTTTTATAGCAACTCAGACTCATGGCAACCACATGCACAAGGGAACGAACTGCTGCTTGGTCTTGTGTTCTCCCCATGAATGGTTGCAGTTTGAGCTATTATGATCCACAAGGTTTTCACTAGTTGATTTTTTTATACTAGATCATCAAGCCTTTCTTCCTTGTCTGTCTTAGCATGGTAGGTATGCTGAAACCTGTTCAGCATCATAGCAACATGGCAAGTCATCACTGACTGATGAGTGCATTGTTAAGATGAGTGCATTGACAGATGTGATGCATTGGCAGAAAGCAAACTCAGGTCTCATATGTGGAAGATGAAAATTCTACCACCAATCACTGTAACGCTAATAACTACAATTATTTTAAATCAGCCAAAGAGAATTTGAATAAAACAGTAGCTAAATTCAGAATAGTTGAATGTATATCAATAAATAACAAATTATCCTCAAAATGTTGTTGTTGTTGTTGTTGTTATGTGCCGTCGAGTCGGCCCCGACTCATAGCGACCCCTCCTTGGGTTTCCGAGGCAGTATCACTACGGAAGTAGGATTGCCCAACCTTCCTTCCGAGGAGTGGCTGGTGGGTTTGAACCGCCAGCCGTCTGGTTAGCAGGCAAGTGTCTTAGCCACTATGCTACCAGAGCTCCTATCCTCAAAATAGGAGAGCTTTAACACTTAGACTAGAATTGGTCACCTAGTGAAATAATTTTCCACTTGCATGGCTTTTCAGGAAAATTAATGCATTTTCAAAGGTGTGATAGTTAGAGTTGTGTGTCAAATTGCTGGATCACAATTCTGAGTGGTTTAAGCCATTGTGATGTGGGTTATTTCCATGATGAGATTGGATGTATATGTTTTGAGCAGCCAATCCATTGAAAGGGAGTTTCCCTAGGGGTTTGGCTTGCTTCCAGTATATTTATGGACAGCCTGGGAAAAGGAGACACTCTTCTGTGTATCGGGATCCTGTTGTGCTGCCTGCAACTGTTTGTGAGTGAGCAATCTACCATTCGCCCTGGTGATCTTGGATTCATCATTTGTTGTAGTCAACAGCCAGTATACAGCCTGCCAACCTAGAGCTTGTCAGCCCCTGCAGTTGCATAAGTCAGGAAAAACCTCCAGCTCAACATTTGATCCAAGAACTTGGGACTTGGCAGCTTCTATAAGTGTATGAACCATTTCCCTAAGATAAATTTCTCTCTCTACATATATATAAGCTTTACTGATTTTGCTTTTCTAGAGAACCCTGCCTAAGAGTTTGGTACCAAGAGTAGTTCTAGAGTGACAAAATCATAAAGATGGGCTTCTTAACTTGGTTCTCACCAATTCTGTTTTTATTCTGTGATTTGATTAATCCTAAAGTCATTGGTGGCTCTGTCTTCATTAGTAAAGAGGGTCCTGCTAATCTGTGACTTTAAGTAACAACATTAATATGCAAAATAGCACCACCAATAGATCAAGTATTTTTGAGAAGTGAGGGTCTGGGTGTTTGAATGTTTGTTACAATTCTGCAATTTTGTCAGCATGAGGAGTATAAGGAAGCTGGTTGGTTGGTTCTACTCATGCTAGACAAAGTGGTGAAAGAGTGAGATGAGTTCAGGGCTGCTGAGTTATACCTCAAGTGCTATATAAAAAACCACAATATTTCCAGTTGTGCTCTGTAAGAATGCGTTATTTCTTCTAGTAACAGAGCTGACATTGCCAAAAACCAAACCCAGAATCTTATTGTAAGGGTGGCTGAATTACAACACCAATCAAATTTCCAACCCAGAATGGTGTCTGAAGTTAGTGAGGGCATTGATTGGGAAAAAATGGGATCTAGAAACCTGGAATGAGGGCATATGCACAGACAGTCAGGAAAATGAAGATGTGGAGCCTGTCAATTCTGTTGAATCTTTCCCATCTGAGGGGATTACTATAAAACCATCATCCCTTCCACCTCAGTTTGATGGGATTAACCCAACTATTCCTGCTGGGTTGTTGCCTGAGGTAGATGCCATGGAAGACATTGTTGAATGTTCTCAGGAATTGCCCCAACCACCTATTGTTTGTGCTCGACCTATGTTGTTGTTGTTGTTGTTATTTGCCATCGAGTCGGCCCCGACTCATAGCGACCCCTCCTTGGGTTTCCGAGGCAGTATCACTACGGAAGTAGGATTGCCCAACCTTCCTTCCGAGGAGTGGCTGGTGGGTTTGAACCGCCAGCCTTCTGGTTAGCAGTCAAGTGCCTTAGCCACTATGCTACCAGAGCTCGACCTATAACTAAAGTTAATTCCAAGTGAACCCCCAAAGAAATTGGACATACAAAGTGTGACTGAGAAGGTAGTATGCTACACCCCAAAAGACCTACTTGATTTTGCTAATATGTACAGAGAGAAACCTGGAGAATGTGTATAGGAATGGTTACTGAGGGTGTGGGATAATGATGCTAGGAATGTAACATTGGGTCAGTCTGAGTTTACTGATTTAGGCCCACTAAGTACGGGTTCTTCATTAAATGTTTCATCTTGAGAAGTGAGGAAAGGATCTAATTGTTTATTTGATTGGCTTACTGAAGCATGGATTATGTGGTGGCCTGGGAGCTCTGGTGGCATAGTGCCTAAGGCATTTGACCACTAACCAGTAGGCTACTGGTTCAAACCCACCAGCCACTCCTTGCAAGGAAGGCTGGGCAATTGCTTCCATAGTGATACTGCCTCGGAAACCCAAAGAGGGGTTGCTATGAGTCAGATATGACTCGACAGCAGTGAGTTTTTGTTTTGTTTTGTTTTGTTTTTTAACTTTAAGTCAAGTTGAAGTACCAGATCTGCCTTGGTATAATGTAGTAAAAGATGTCCAGAGGCTTAGGGAATTTGGCATGTTAGAATGGATTTAACAATTAAACCCCTAGAGCCAGAAAAGGAGAGCCCAGAGAACATACCTTTCACCAGGACAGTGAGGAACATATTTGTGAAGGAAGCTCCAGCACCTCTAGAGAACCCTGCCTAATATACAAGGATAAAAAGATTCGAGAGGTTACTACCCACATATCCTCTTTAAAATACTGGTAAATATTATACTTCTGAAAAAAACAGATTCCAGGGAAAAATTTATGAATGCAAAATGAATGAATTTATTTAAAAAAAGAATAAAATGTTAAATTTAAGAAATGTTAACAATAGAACTATAAGAAAGTCATCTCAGGGATTAAAAATGTAGAACAACTAGCATATAAATCAAGAATGGTTGCAGGGTAAGAGGAACCTTGTATTTTGCAGGAGGCAAATAATTATTAACTTAAGTTTAAAGATAAAAATAGATGTTATATTTTCTGTTATATATTGATGTTATTGTTAGTTGCTTTTGAGTCTGTCTGACTCATATCAGCCCAATGTACAACAGAATGAAACATTGCCTGTTTCTGCACCATCCTCACAATTGTTGTTAGGTTTGAGCCCATTGTTGCAGCCACTGGGTCAATCCATTTTATTGAAGGTCCACTTTTTTGCTGACCCTCTACTTTACCAAGCATGATATCCTTCTCCCAGGACTAGTCTCTCCTGATAATGTGTCCAAACTTCAGAGACGAAGCCTTGCCATCCTTGCTTCTGAAGAGCATTTTGTTTGTACTTCTTCCACCACAGATTTATATGTTCTTCTGGCAGTTTGTGGTATATTCAATATTCTTCACCAACATGATAACTCAAAGGCATCAGTTCTTCTGTCTTCCTTATTAACTATCCAGCTTTCAAATGCATATGAGATAATTTATTTTCAATGCCTTGGGTCAGACACATGTTAGTGTTCAAAGTGACATTGTTTTAATTACCTGGTGCTGCTCTAACAAAAATACCACAAATGGGATGGCTTGAACAAACAGAAGTTTATTCTCTTAAAATTTTGAAGAAGCCCGAGTTCACAGTGCCAGCCTCTAGGGGCTAGGTAAAAGCCCTTCAAACTTGGGCTTCAGTTCTACCTCCTGCTTCTGGCTCACTGAAGCTAGAGGCTTTTCTTCATTCAGATAGCTGCTGGCTGCTGAGACTGACAAGCCCAAGGTTGACAAGTAAAAAGGCAAAGTCCCAATGTTACCAAACAATATGGCAGACCACTAATTCAAGTCTGGATGAAGTCCCAAAATTGACAGAGCATGACAAGCTGCTAAACAGTAACTTGGCTACTTGCAGGGTTCAAGCATGCCAAAAGCTAGAGACCATTCCCAAAGCTGCTTGTTATATATGGGAAGCAGACCACATCCCTAAAGCAGTTACTCAGCTGCTTGTGGTAGATGCCACCATGAAGTTGATTGCCAGTCTCATCATGGAGAATAACTACCACCAGTTGCCCATCTATTCAACCAGGCCCAGCCAAGTTGACACACAAGCTTAACTACCACAGATACCTTTACTTTTGAACACTTTAAAATGATTTTTTGCAGTGGATTTGTCCAATGCAATACATTGCTTAATTTCTTGACTTCTGTTTCCATGGACATAGACTGTGAATCAAAGTAAAATAAAATTTTTCACAACTTCAATATTTTCTCCATTTATCATAATGATGTTTATTGGTTCACTGTAATTATTTTTGTTTTCTGTTGTATAGAAGACTATAAATAAAACATGTAATTTACTAATTAATAGGGAAAAATGAAATGAAATGAGAAAAATAAAACTATGAAATGATCCAAATGAATCCAAATATATCTATAAATGTAACAATATGAATTAATTAAATGCTTATATTTTTTAAAAATGATGAAACTTAAGAAGAAGATACCTATATTTGTTTTAAAAATCATACTTCCTTAAAGCATTAGAAAACAGAAATTTGAAAAAGAATGATGAAAAATAATGTTATACCAGTGAAACACATAAGAAAAGGCAACCACTGTTATTTAATATATATATATATATATATATATATACAAAAGAGTTTATGGCATAATGCATTACTAGATCTAGAGTTAGTCAAAGTTTAATAATGAGATATTATTTCACCATGAACATAAAATAATTTCAAACTCATATGCATCTAAGAACATATTTTGAAAGTACACAATATAAAAATGGGGACATTGAAAAATCCACCATCCTAATTAAAAATTCAAATGATTCTCTCAATAATGTATTGAGGAAGCAGATTAAAAAATCAACCTGATGACAAAGGAATTTTACATGGAAGGCTAATTCTTTAGTCACATGTAGACTGCCTTTCCACTCACTGCCCATAAAGATATCAAGTTAAATATCAGTATCAATAGATATCTATACTCATACATTTAAAAAAGGTTACTTTTAAAAATGTATCAAGTACCAGATATAAAGATGAAATGGGAAAAATAAGTTTAAAGACAAGAACAAGGCAAAGAAATTCTTTATCAAGATTTAACTGTATTAAAATTATATATACTTTAAGATTTTCATACTATTTTCCACTTGACCTTTTGATAATATACATATTCTATTGAGTTCATTTTAACTAACATGGTATTTCATGTGATTCTTAATATCTTATTGCTATCATCTTCCCTCCCTAGTTACCTACCTCTCCATCTCCACTTTTTTATTTCAAAAATAATTATAAAGATCATGCAATAGTTGAAAATATGTTAAACAGGAGTGTGCAAGAGAGAACCATGGCATTTGATCACATTTTTCTTAATGTGTTAGTACAGTGAATTAATATTAATCAAATTTCTAATGCTAAGTAATTCTTTCTAGTATATATATATTTTATTCCAGGGATTATCTTTTTAAATGTTTAATTTTTATTATATTTGTACAATGACTCAACAATAATCATTGTGAAATGTTCCAAAAACACAAAAATGAATACCCTGATTCACTAATCACCTTATAATAAGAAAAATAAAAAGAGTAAACAAGAATAAAAATGACTATGTTTGTCTTATTGTCCCCAAGACAATGGTCATGAGCCCCCAGACTCAGTAACTCATTCCTTTAAGGTGTTTGGTTATGGCTAAGAAGTTTGCATGTTAATATCATGCTGAATGTATTATTCTGCATCCTTCTTCTGGATCATTCATTTTTTTTTATTATTCTAAAGTCCCCTTTAATATATATAGCTCTAATCTATGCATTTTTTTTAACATTTGTCCAAATGTTTGTTGCTTGAATATACTATAATTTATCCATTCTGCTATGGGTGAATATTTGATTTCAAAGATTTTTTTTTTCTTTCCATTTTATTTCTACAAATTCTATAATGTCCTTTTTCTTGAAATCAGGCTACTTTTTTATAGTGCCTTTCCTTTATTGTTTTTTTTTTTATCCTTCCTGAATTTCTTTTTTCCTTTTTTTCAAATTGTATTTATTTTGTTTTTGTTGTTGAGAATATACAAAGCAAAACATACACCAATTAAACTCTTTCTACATGTACAAGTCTGTGACATTGATTGCATTCTTTGAATTGTTTAACCATTCTCACTCTACTTTTCTGAGCTATTCCGGCTCATTAACACTGCCCTTTAAGGTTCCTATCTAATCTTTTAGGTTGCAGTTGTCATTTTGATCCCCTACAGATACTTTTTAAAAAGATCATAATCCCTAAAACAGACTTTTTTTTTACTATTTAAGTTAAACTCTTAATTGTTTTCAAGAAGACTTCTTTGACATTCATGGCTCCAGAAATTCTAGAGTCTATAAGAATTTGAATTCTGTTCTGCATTTTATCCCTTTTGATCAGGCTTCTGCTACAAAATCCTTGACCAAATATGGCAGTTGGACACCATCCCGGACTTTTGGTCTCATGGCAAAGGTGGTGATTATGTGTAAAGGCAAATAACCTTTGCAAATGTATCTATCCCCTCGGTACGAATTCTCAGAAGTGGCAGTGTTGGCTTAAGGGGTTATATTTATTGCTTTAATGCATTTTGACAAATTACCTTCCATAAAGGTGTCATCAAATTGCACATTTTCTTCGTGTTATTGTTGTTATATGTTGTGGAGTCGGACCCGACTCACAGCGACCCCTCCTTGGGTTTCCAAGGTGGTATCACTAAAGAAGTAGATTGTCCAACCTTCCTTCCGAGAAGTGGCTGGTGGGTTTGAACCGGCAGCCTTCTGGTTAGTATTTGCATTAGTAGTTTAAAAAAAAAAAAAAAAAAAATGAGGTCTGGTGGCATAGTGCCTGAGGCATTTGACTGCTAACCAGAAGGCTGGTGGTTCAAACCCACCAGTCACTCCTCAGAAGGAAGGTTGGGCAATCTACTTCTGTAGTGATACCACCTCAGAAACCCAAGGAGGAGTCACTATGAGTCGGATCCGACTCTAGGGCAGTGAGTTTTTTTTATTTATTTTGAGTTTAAAAAAGTGCCTATTTTCTAATTCTTTGTCAATACTAGTTATGATAACTTTTTTTTCTATCTGCTAATTGCCAATTACCTTGTGGAAAAAAAAATAGAAATAATGAAATGAATGTTTATTTAGTTATTTGGTAATTAATTAGGTGAACTATTCTTTTACTTGTTCATCTGCAATTCTTAAAATTATTGCTTGTTTTGAAAGATCAAGAGCACAAAATTTTCACTAGGAAAGATAAGCAAAGTTTTATTTTTATTTTTATTTTTATTTTTTTTTTTTCCTGGGGTATGGACTATACAGTGTTTGTTATTAGGTGCCATCGGGTCTGTTCCGACTCATAACGACCGTACGACAACAAAACGAAACACTGCCCAGTCCGGTGCCAGCCAAGCTTATAATCATTAGACATGGAAATTAGCAAGAGAAGAAGCTAAATGGTTTGACAGTGTCATGAATTTTCACAATGCCACCACTACTGTGTATTTGGTGTTGATTGACAATGATCAGATTTCTAGTAATTGAAAAATTTGTAATAGAACAATATTGAGAACAATAGTGATTGCTATTATATCCTATGAAGCACCTCTGAAAGTTCCAAGGTATATCTTAAACATACTGTTTTACAACATAATTTGGTGTGATGAAATAAATTAGATGTCAACTGTGGACCACTATAAGCTTTTAATTATTAAATGCTTCCTTAGTCACTAGAGACAAAAATGTACTCTTTAAATCAAGAGGATAATTATTTTTCCTGACAAGATTTCACAGTGCTTGATTGAGATTTTAGGATGCATACATATGAGCTGACAGTTTGCATTTGTTATATTTTCCCCTAGGTAAAATCTAAAGACATTCATAAGCTTTAGTATTAATAGAAAATGAGCCCATTAACCCTAAAAATGTACTTTTTGCTCTAAGACTATTTCACTTGGTGAATTGATATACAAATATGTCTAATCATTAAATGAAAATCTACCTTTTCAAATAAAGCATGCCCCCTTTTATGTTATGACAAATAAAACAAAAATTCTACATGGTCCTTCATGATAATAACTGTATCTTGGCTTCTGAAGAGGGAGAAGTTGACTCTCTTTATTTTTTGCATTAAATTTACATGAGTTAGTATTTCTTAGGTTTTTTTTTAAACTTGGAAGATGTGCAAAATGTCCAGAGAGCTAACATTACTGAAAAATATGTACTTAGGAACAAAGGCAGCTTCCATTTAAGTAAGTATGTGTCAAACTGTTACACAAAGTTGGGCAGGGAGGCATTCCCACATCTTTAGTCAAAACACAGTCATGATACTTTGATGACTTTGAAGAACACAGCAAAATCTGAAACACTGAGCACTTCTTTCTCCAGATGGGTCAATATTGCTTCTAATGGGGAGGAGGTCCTATTTAACATTAAAGGTAATGATGATTCTCCCCACAATAGATGGGAAAGAAGGAAAATCTTGGTATATCAATAAAGGAGAATGTCAGTTAGAGAAGAGAAAAATAATGACTATTAGCACCTGTTGAGTTGTTCCTCATTCATTATTACATGTTCTTCCCCTTTCTTAGTAGATTTAGATCATATAGCAAGCGCTTGTCCTATAATTATGAATATGTGGATCCAGTTAGGCTCCTTTGTAGACTCAAATGGGAATCCCTAAAAAAACAAAACTAAAGTCACTCCATCCAGTTGATTCCAAGTCATAGCAACCCACTTTGGTTTCCAAGGCAATAAATCTTGATGGACGTAGATTGCCGAGGCTTGCTCTCATGGAGTGGCTGGTGAGTATGAACAACCACCCTTCTGGTTAGAATTCAAATGTTTTTGGCACTATGTCACCAGAGCTCCTTATGGGAGTCCCTAGGTGGTGTGAACTGTAAAGTGCCCAGCTTCTAACTGAAGGTTGGAGGGCAAACCCACCCAGAAGTGCATCAGAAGAAAGTCTTGACAATCTCCTTCCAAAATATCAGTCATTGAAACTCTATGGAGTGCAGTTCCACTCTGACTCACAAAGGGTCACGTTGAGTCAGAGTCAATGCTACAGCATCTATCAATTGATAGGTCGAAATGAGACACCCTTTGGGATTCTCAGAAAAGTTAAGTGGACTTGGCTTAAAGCCATAATATCTATAAAGACATTTAAGCAAATAATCTGCACTATATCTAATTTCTAATTTTCTAACTTGCATTTTTTTCCATTTGTTAGTTACATTTTTCATTCATCTTGCCTACATGCTTATTACTTGAGGTACTCAATTTTGTAAAATTTTATTATTTTGACATAATAATTTTGACATATAATTTTGGCATAATTTTGACAAATTTCTTCTTTTTCTTTTCTTTAATAACATGTGTATATACTAATAAACATGGGCATAAGAAGAATGTAGTTAGTGGAATGGAAATTCATTTATTAATTATTCAGTTGAATTTTGTTGTAATTAACAAAGAAAACAAAGCTTTGTCTTCCGTAAGTAATGCCCAGGTGGATTCTGATCTCCTTATTCTTTAACATGTTTAGAAAGTGTAAGTAAATGTATTAAACTTACAGAACAAATGAAAGATGAGACTAGAAGAAAATTAATTTTAAGGAAATTATGCAAAAAGTGTCCAGGGAACTGGAATTATGGCAATGGAAAAGGACATTAGTAGTATAAGGGCAGAAGTGGAAGAGAAAGCATAAAGAAGTGATTTAACTTTAAAGATATAAATATTAATTTAATTTTGAATAATATAGGCAATATGTTACACAATTCCCAAAGTGAAAATATTATCTAGCCATTTCTGTCCTCAAGCTACTCATGGCTTTCTTTTAAGTGACTACCATTATATGCCTTTTACCAAACAGCCATTTTTTATTCTTCTCCATTATGCAGGAAACTACATATGCACACACACATACACACAAGCACATACTGTAGTTATGAGAATGTAAAGCATAATTCCTCTTGATAACAAACATAATTCACTAAAAATAAGAACTGAAAATGGGTGAGAATCCCAGATCATTCTTATCATTATGTTCATTGGATCTGTCATCTTAGTTATTGTGAATCAGTGTTTCAAGATCAAAGATGCAGTTTTTCTTTTTCCTTCCATATAAGGAAGAGAAAGCAAGCCGTTGATAAAGAAAGATTTTGAAGTCCTTATTTTGTTACTTTAATATATATATATATATATTAGTTTCTTCATTTATTTTAGTTTATTATTATTGTTATTATTATTATTAATATTATTATGATTTAGGTGAAAGTTTACAGAGCAAATCATTTCCCATACAGCAGTTTACATACACTTTGTCTCATGACAGTGACTACAACTTACCACAATGCAACAGTTCCCCTCCCACTCCATCCTAATAGTTACCTTTTCCCTGTGTCCATCCCTCCATGAACTCCTGCCCTGAGCTGTCTCCCTGTGCATAAGCAGCCCTTCTTTCTCCCATGATTGTTCTCTCCAAGGAGTATATCTACCTCAGGTAAATGTTCAGCTCATATGCTTGTCTTTTGTTTGGCTAGAAGCCACAAGTGTGGGTTCAATTCCAGACTGAAGGGCAGCTAGGGGCCATAGTCTCAGTGGTTCCACCAGGCTCTATCAGACATGGTTCCACTGTTTTTTTTTTTTTTGCCAAAATGATTTTGAGTTTTGTTCCACATTGTTCTCCCTCTCCATCCAGGATCTCCTACATAGATCACCCTCCCCACTGTGGTTGACAGTGGTAGCTGGGCACCATCTAGTTCTTCTGGTCTCATAGTCATATATGTTGTGCATCTCATGGTGTACCAGTTGCTAGGACTAATTGTTTCCATGAATTTTTTGTTTTCCTCATTCTTCTTTGCTCTGGATGAGGAGAGACCCATTGTTGCATCTAGATGGCAGCTTGCAAGCTTTTAAGATCCCAGTGGTTACTCGCCAAAGTAGGAGGTGGGACAATGTTTTGTGTATTACATCATGCCAGTTGAGCTTGATGTCCCCTGTGATTATGGTCCTAAGTCCAGAGGTTCAACCACTCAGTCCCTCTGGGTAGCTGGCTGTTACCAAGAAGTGGCAACAATCTTGTCCCTCATCAGCTCTACTATACACCTGGGAATTCTTACAGAATGTACAAATACACTTGTAGAACCATTGTCTGCCAATCCTATACATGGTATCTGGTGCACTCCTTGCTGCACAGACATACTTTATAATGCAGACTGTCTACCCATTTATCCACCCATATACCCATGTTTGCCTTCACTGACTGTGTAGTAATATATGTGCAAAAGGTTCATCTTTGTTGTCTTAAAACTGAGAAGAAAATAAAGCAATAAAGCAGTGGCAATGTCCAAGTTTGTGGGGTAAAATTGTGGTAGCTTGGCCTTCTTATATCTTATTATTTTAATGGATAGAGAAAAATCCTCAAAAGAAAAAGAATGAAGGTTTCTCATTGTTCGTCTTACTTAGTTTAATGAACTTGTATCAGATAATTTTCATCTTTCCAGTTTTGAAAGGACTGCCTACCAATTATCTTCAGCTCTAAACATTTAAGGTTGAAATTCTGCCTCAAAGTAGTGGCATTTTTTCTCTCTAGTAAATAGAAGACATCCAAGTAACAACTAAGAAAAGCATTATACATTAGCTAAGATCAGATAGAAAATTTCAGCCTTACTCAGAGAAAAAAAGAGTCCAAAGGAATGTTTTTATTGTCTTCATCAGCTCTACAATGTATGTAAATACGGCTCCAATCTTTCCTCTCCTCCTCTTCCATTTTTCTGTCTTCCTATGTCTGCCTGGTTTATATATTTCAGAAGATGTAATATCTGATGTTTCCCTTCATTTCCATTGCTCAAATGCAACTGAGTTACTACTTGTTGTTATTGTTGTTATGTGCCATCAAGTTGGCCCGGACTCGTAGCAACCCCTTATTGGGTTTCCGAGGCAGTATCACTATGGAAGTAGATTGCCCAACCTTCCCTCTGAGGAATGGCTGGTGGGTTTGAACTGCCAGCCTTCTGGTTAGCAGTCAAGTGAGTAAATTGACTAATGTAGTGGATTGTATTTGTTATTGCTATATGCCGTGGGAGTCATCTCTGACTCATAGCGACTCCTTCTTGGGTTTCCAAGGCAGAATCACTATGGAAGTAGACTGCCCAATCTTCCTTCCAAGGAGTGGCTGATGAGTTTGAATCCCCAACCTTCTGGTTAGCAGTCAAGTGCCTTAGGTATTAGGCCACCAGTATCATTTTAGTTGTACATCTAGTTTGTAAAAGGAAGGGGAAAAAAAAAAAAAAAAAGATGAGACTTGGAAAGATTAAATTCCTCATATTTTTAGCAGTTTAAGTAAGTCTTCAGTTCAGATTGATTTTGTGCACTAGTTCCCATATCTATCTCCCCATTCATTTTCTGCCAGCATGTCAAGGTATATGCTGAGTGATTTTCATTCTCCAAGGCATCCAAGCCATTCTGAGAATGCATCTGCCAGGTTGAAATCAATAGAAACTACAGGAATAGCAAATTACACATGTTCATGAGGTGTAAGTTAAGAAGGGAAATAGAAGCAATAAAGTAAGTGCTTGCGTGCCAACGGCTGGGGGCATAGGGTTGAGTGCCAAGGTATGTTAGCTGTATTGTAAAAATAGCTAATAAAAGTCATTTATATTAAGTGTAAAGGGTACTTAGATTATATAAATGGGAAAGAGGAATCTTCCATCATAATAAGAATTATAATTTTGTTTCATTATTAATAACACATTTAACAATTTTACACAGTACCAAAGGCTTCATAAAATAAGCTACACATTAGTAAATATTTAGAACCCCTCAGTGTTAAAAAGGTAAATAAATTTTTTAAAAAGGCCAAAATATCTGTTCTTCCCATATAGATTAATCTTGCTATTTTATTTAAAGATTTGGCACATTCTCCAGTATTTACCCCCTTAGAAATCATCCCAAATTATATTATTGCTTTTCTTTTTTATTCAGATGTCAAGAATCTATCATTTTAAATTTTCTCATTCAAATCCAAGAAGGAGCTTTAAGTGCAGTTGTCAGTGCTTTCAAACAGCTTTTCCCATAAGTAATGTTTGCAGCAGTAAAATAGACTAACTAGATGGATACTGAAGAAAAAAATTATAAGACCTTCAATAGCAGGTGGGAAAGCATTGAATCCTAGGGAGAAAAACTTTCTATCCAGATCAGAATGCATGCTCAAGTTAAGAGAATCCTAGTGATAGGTAGAAAGGCCAAGGTGTAACATATGTGATGGCTCTTTCCTAATTACAAGAAAACCAACCCTTCAGAGTTCACTGAGAAACACTATGCCATTAATTCTGCTCTGCTCTCTTGCACACTAACAGTTCTTGTCCTAATTAAATGTGCTCCTGGAACATATGTTTCATTGTCTGAGCTGTGCCATTAGATTTGATATACTCATGACTCCTGTCACCCAGGGATGGAAAATCCCTCTTGGAGGCTTATGTCTTCATCAGTGTCTACCCTCAAGTCTATACTTGAACATCGTATTTACTAGTAATAAACAGCACATCTCTGTAGAAAACCAACAAAATTGAGACTATTCTTTTGAGCTGTGTATGCTAATACATTTAGTGGAAAGGAAATATATATGTAGTAAAAACATAAGCTTAATTGGACCCAGTTCTTACATTTATGCATATTCTTTGAGAAATTTGTATGAAATTAGGTATTGCTTATAAGTGACCACAGTTTTAATTTCATAATTAAAATAATTTTTTTTTTTTTTTCAGATTAATAAGCTACTTCTAAATTATTTTCTTCTGGCTAGAACAAGATATTCTGACAATTTTTTTTTATAAGAAATCAGGACAATGAGGGGCGGAAGTCCTTAATTTTTTACACTATCTGTTTTGAATAAGTTGTTGTAAGATTGTTTTGACTACGTAGAGGTTTGAATTTGTTCTCACACTCCAAAATAAAAGGTTTCCATGTGGGTAAAATAACATAATATTAGGTAAATATAGTTTGTTTTTTTTTGGAATATCAGAGTTGTATCTTATAGAAAACTGTCACTTTTAAATAACTAAAAAGGATAGTGGAAGTAATTGAAAAAAGAATTAGTTCTAGATACTACTAATCTAAAATTTCTGATTTATTCATGTTTTGCTAATTTTCAAAGACCATCAGTTCAAACAGAACCTTTTCTTTCATAGGTTTCCTTGTGGTACAATGTCTCAGTTTAGTTTGACAATTTGTTTCTAAAGGTTAAAACAGGATGACCCTAGCATAACATCTCTAACATCTCTGCTATATTCTCTACACAATTAAACGTAAGCAGAGTAATTGATCTTGAACCAATTTTAAAGTTTTGAAATAAAGATTTTTAAGAGTAAGAAGCATTAGGAAAGAGATTTTTGCAGAAGTTCTCATTGAAATTGCACATGAAAAATCTCTGTACTCAAATTCTGAGCCTAGTTCTTAGATTTTCAATCATTACTGAAATTATGGAGAACAGAATTATGCATATGTAACTCAGTGTCATCGAGTCAGATCCTACTCCTAGCGACCGTCAGTGGGTTTCCGAGGAGATATCTCTATGGAAGTAGTTTGGCCCACCTTGCTTCCCAGGAGTGGTTCGTGGGTTTGAACCACCAGCCTTCTGGTTAGCAGTCAAATACCTTAGATGGATGCAGTGTTTAAGGATTTATTCTAAAAGTAGGGTTTAAGAGAAAAATGAATAAATACATTGAAATAAGATGTTAGATACATTTCACAAGCTGAGAAGGTATAAATGTAGATTTTTAAAAGTCGACATTTTTTCATGTTGTTTATACAGTTTAAAGCAAATTGATTAATATAAAGATTATACTAAATGAGATATAGCAGAGATGGAATTTGAAAATGTTGATCTTACATTTTCTTGATAGAAGGATAATCTTTGAAACACAATGCTAAGGATGTTCAGAGAATACTATCAGTCTACTGCACTCTCTCACTCAAACAAAAATGTAAGTTTTATGGAAAAAATCTGATAATGTATAAGTTTTCATTTACTGAAATAATCTTATTTTCTGGATTTCCCTGCTTTTGTAGTAAAATTAACACACATATGAAGTATTAAAATTATAAAATATGGATGAAAGAAAGAATAAAAATAAGGCAAGCCTTTCTTGAGTTTATTATTATTTTACCATTTCTCTACTTTTGGAGTTTCTGTTCCATAAATATAATATCAAAGATGGAATTAATACATCTGTTATTTTCACCCTCTCTTTTTCTTTCTGTTGATATAAATATTTTTGAGTTTTCTTTTCAGTTTTCTTTTCAGTTCTGTAAATTGCTCACTATATTTTGATTCCCTGAATTATTTCATATAAAATTTGTTCTCCAACTATGGTTTCATAACATATATTTCTAATCTTACTCTTCCCTCAAATCATACCTTCAATCTCCTCTCTAGTCTCACCAAGAGCAAGAAATTTCTAGTGGTTTTTCCAATAATTCTCTGTTGAATTGGCAGTACATGTTCTCTGTCTTTCAGATATTTCCTTTTCTGTAGAATTGTTGAATCCTTTCACATGAATTGTTCAATTTTTTTTCCTATTTGATCATTTTTATGTATGATAGTCTGTAGGCTGTTTGGGAGCTAAGAAGAATTCAATCAGATTTGTGACTCTATCTTGCAATATTTCAAATTCACATGAAAGGGGAAGGAAAAAGCATAGGTCTTTTGAAGTTTTATTTTGCTAAAACTGAAGTCCTATCACTTTTAGCAGCAAAAATGGACTAGAACAATAGATAGAGGTCGATATGGTAAAAACTTCATCTCTGGTCCAGGGAGTTTCACTTCCATGTACTTCAGATCTGGTTCAATGTTCCCTTCTGTAACTGATATTGTCCATTGTCAGAACATGGTTTTATTCTTATCCTTATTTAATATAGTAATTCTGTCATGACATGAGTTACTGTGGTGAATGCTATAGTGAACTGCCCAGATTGCCCTTTAGGGAATGACTCACAGCTGTAACTACTACAAATGGTGTGAGTCGTCAGCCTTCAGGTATCAGCTACTTCAGGAATTTATTCAACCAAAGAAGTCCGTCTACCACCACTCACGTGTCAGTTTTTCATACTATGGTGGCTTGCCTGTTGCTATGATGCTAGAAGCTGTACCATTGGTACTTCAAATAGGACCAGCGTCACCCATGGTGGACAGGTTTCCATGGAGCTTCCGGACTAAGTCAGACTAGGAAAGATGTGGCAATCTGCTTTTGAAAAAACTGAACACTGAAAACCTTATAGTTGGGAGCAGAACACTGTCTGATATAGTGCCAGAAAATGAGACACTCAGGTTGGAAGGCACTCAAAATATGAGTGGGGAAGAGCTGCCTTCTCAAAAAAGAATCTACCTTAATGATGTAAACAGAGTAAAGCTTTTGAGACCTTCATTTGGTGATGTGAAATGACTCAAAATTAGAAGAAATAACACAAACATCCATTCATAATCAGAACATGGAATGTACAAAGTGTGAATCTAGGAAAATTGGAAATTGTCAAAAATGAAATAGAATGCTTGGAGATTGATATCCTAGGCATTAGTGGGGTGAGATGTACTGGTATTGAAATTTTCAATTGGACAATTATAGAATCTACTATAACAGGAATGACAAATTTAAGAGGAATGGTGTCACATTCATCATCAAAAAGAACATTTAAAAATCTATCTTGAAGTACAATGCTATCAATGACAGAATAATGTCCATATGCCTACAAGAAAATTAGTTAATACTTTTATGATTCAAGTTTATGCACCAACCACTAAAGTTATAGATGAAGAAATTGAAGACATTTACCAAGTTCTACAATCTGAAATTAACCAAACATGCAATTAGATTGTATTGATAATTACTTTTGATTGGAATGTGAAAGTTGGAAAAAAAGAAGCATCATTAGTTAGAAAATAAGGTCTTGGTGATCAAAATGATACCAGAGATGGCATGATAGAATTTTGCAAGACCAATGACTTATCCATTGCCAATATATATATTTTTTTTCAACAATAATAAATGATGAATATACACGTGGACCTCACCAGATGGAATATACAAAGAAATCAACTACCTCTATGGAAAGAGGTGTTGTTGTTGTTATGTGCCATCGAGTTGAACCCGACTCACAGAGACCCCTCCTTGGGTTTCCAAGGCAGTATCAACATGGAAGTAGATTGTCCTATCTTCCTTCTGAGGAGTGGCTGGTGGGTTTGAACTGCCAGCCTTCTGGTTAGCAGTCAAGTGCCTTAGGCACTATGCTAGCAGAGCTCCTAGAAAGAGGTGTTAGAGAAGTTCAATCTCATCAGTCAGAATAAGACCAGGAGCTGACTATAGGCATCAATTACTCATATGCAAGTTCAAGCTGAAGGAGAAGAAAATTAAAATAAGTCCAAAAGAGCCAAAATACTACTTTAATTATTGTTGTTTTTATGTGCCGTCGAGTCAAATCTGACTCACAGCGACCCCTCCTTGGGTTTCCAAGGCGATATCACTACGGAAGTAGAGTGCCCCATCTTCCTTCTGAGGAGTGGCTGGTGGGTTTGAACCGCCAGCCTTCTGGTTAGCAGTCAAGTGCCTTAGGCACTATGCTATACGCCACCTGAATTTAGAAACCACCCCAGAAAGATTTGATGCACTGAACACCAATCATTGAAGACAAGACAAGTTGTGGTATGACATCAAGGGTATATCACACATGAAGAAAGCAAAAGGTTATTACAAAGTCAGAGAAGAAAGAAAAGCCCAAAATGTATGTCAAAAGAGACTCAGAAATATGCCATGAAATGTAGAATAGTTAAAACAAGTAGAAGAAGTGATGAAGTAAAGAGCTGAACAGAAGATTTCAAAAGGTAGCTGAAAGAGAAAAAGTATTAAAAATGAAATACACAAAGAACCAGAATTAGAAAACCAGAAGGAAAGAATGTGCCCAGCCTTTTTAAAGATGAAATAACTGAAGAAAAATTCAAGCCTCAAGTTCCTATATTGAAGGGTTCTATGGTCAAAATATCAAACAAAGTCAGAAGCATCAAAAGTAGATGGAATGAATACAGAGAGTCACTGTACAAAAAGAACTGGGGGAGGTTCAACCATTTCAGGAGATAGCATATGATTAAGAACTGATGGTATTGAAGGAAAAAACCCAAGCTACACTGAAGACATTGGTGAAAAGCAAAGCATCAGGAGTTGTCAGAATACCAGTTGAGATGTTTCCACACATGAATACAAGCTGGAATCATTCACTCATTTTTGCCAAGAAATTTGGAAGACTGGTACCTGGCCAACTGAATGGAAGAAATTCATATTTGTCCCCATCTCAAAGACAGATGATCCAACAAATTGTGGAAATTATTGAACAAAATCATTAATATCACATGAAAATATTACTTTGCTGAAAAGAATTAGAAAGCTCTTGCAGCAATACCTACACAGGGAACAGCCAGAAATTTAAGATGATTTCAGGAGAAGATGTGAAGAGAGAGATATTATTGCTGATGTCAAATGATTCTTGACTGAATGCAGAAAATACCAGAATGATGTTTACCTGTGTTTTACTGAGTATGCAAAGGCATTCAGCTTTGTGGATCATAACAAATTACAGATAACACAGTGAAGAGTAGGAATTCAAGGACACTTAATTGTAATCATGAAGAACCTGTACATAGATAAGGAGGTAGTTGTTTGAAAAGAACAAGGGAAACTGTGTGGTCCAAAATCAGGAAAGCTATGCATTAGGGTATATCCTTTCACCATACTTACTTAATGTGTATGCAGAGTAAATAGTCAGAGAAACTGGCTTTTTATTCTTTATATAGAAGAACATGACATTAAGATTGGAGGAAGACTAACAACCTGTGAATGCAGATGACAAGACATCATTTGCTGAAAGCAAAGGTGACTTAAAACACTTACTGATGAAGATCAAGGAATATAGCCTTCAATATTGATTATACTTTAGCATAAAGAAAACAAAAATCCTCACAAGTGGACCAATTGTCAACATTATGATAAGCAGAGAAAAGATTGAGGTTGTCAAGGATTTAATTTTTAATTGGATCCACAATCATTGCCTATAGAAGGAGCAGTCAAGAAATCAAACAATGCATTGGATTGGGCAAATCTGCAATAAAACCCCTCTTGAAAGTATTCAAAAGCAAATATGTTACTTTGAAGACTAAGGTGTACCTGACCCAAGCCATGGTATTTTCAATCACCTCATAAGCATGAGAAAGCTGAACCAAAGAAATAAAAAAAGACCAAAGAAGAATTGAAGCATTTGAGTTGTAATGTTGGTGACAAATATTGAATATACCATGGACTGCCAGAAGAACAAATAAATGTATTTTGGATGAAGTACAGCCACCATGCTGCTTAGAACTGAGGATAGCAAGAATTTCCTCCTTGTACATTGGTCATGTTTTTAGGAGGGATCAGATCAGTCCCTGGAGATGGGTATCATGCTTAGTAAAGCAGAGAATCAGCATAGAAGGGAAGACCCTCAATGAGATGGATTGACAGTGGTCTGTAAAAATAGTCACAATTAACACAATGGACTCAAGCATAGAAAAGATTGTGAGGATGTCATAGGAGTGGGCATATAGGGTCTGTGTTATATAGGGTCTCTGTGAGTCAGAATTGATTTGATGGTGTCTGGCAACAACATCAACATAGAAGTCCCTGGTTGTTGTAAACCATTATTATATTCAGTTGGAGATTCAAGTTCACCCAGAGGTTCCTCAGAGGAAAGTCCTAACAATCTACTTCTGAAAAATTATCTGTTGAAAATCCTATGAATATAGTTCTGCCCTGACACACTGGGGATTGTCATGACTCAGAATCAAATGATGAGAGCTGGTTTTACTTAGCAGTGCTTTACCTATGACCATGACCCTTCCTAGGAACTCCACAATTTTGACTGATTGATTTGGCAACATAAAGGCCTGATTATCTTGTCCCAGTAGGAGCTCTGGTAGCATAGTGCCTAAAGCACTTGACTGCTAACCAGAAGGCTAGTGGTTCAAACCCAGCAGCCACTCCTCAGAAGGAAGATGGGACAATCTACTTCCGTAGTGATACTGCCTCAGAAACCCAAGGAGGGGTCGCTCTGAGTCGGGTCCGACTTGACGGCACATAACAACAACATCTTGTCCCACCTGAAGAAAACTCCAGAGGATCTTTCTAGGTCCAGAGTGCCTAATTTGGTTGGACGAACCTGTAATTTGCCGCCTTCACAGCTCAACTCCTCCCTTTGCTTCATCTATGTTCTTTCCCCTTCTATTCATTTACCCAATGGAATTTCCTAATAAAGATCTTAAACACTATAGTCTACATATGAATCTCTTCTGTTGAGCCAAACCTAAGCCTTTGAGCTAATATGGAATGATCAGAGGCTATTGTGGCTGTGTGTGAATACATTACATTAGTGAATTAAAAAAAAAAAAAAACACATGTGGTACTAAGACCTGGTCACAACTGCCCCAACTCTTTCTTTCAACTCCATTGCTTTCCTCTATCTATATCATCAGTTGACAATGAAATTCACTAGTAGGTTTCCTAATTTATTTTCCTACCGGTCCTTCTTTTACAAATTGTGTAGTTAACTGATTGGCTCTTCTTTCAGTCTCTCAAAACTCAATTTCACCTCTTGCAGAAATTCTGAAAAGTTTCTGGCCTGTGGATGAAACAATCTTCCTAGTTTCTCATATTTTATTACATTTTATTATTATTATTATTCAATAGCACTGATTGTTTTCACTGAAATTTTGGAAAGCAAGGGAAATCTATAAGCATGAGATCAGATCGTAACCTTGAAGCAGACATCCCTGACATATTCTTGATATCAAAATCAGTGAGTCTTTTGCCCTATGGAGAAGGAAAGTGAAACGGAGCAATGACACTCATTAAAACAAAAATGAGGACATATTGCAGTGTTTTCATTCCAGTATATACTAATGATCTTTAAAGGTCAATTTAAGATATAAATATTATCTTATAATTGCTTAATGAAGCATAGACAAAAATCTACTGGCTCAACAAAGGGAAGAATTACCAAAATGAGTAATTGAGTTTGCTTTAAATGAATAGTTACAACAGAAATAAAGAGTACAGAATTCACAACCATACAAGCTGGATTTGAACCCTCGATCTTTGACATTGAGTATTTTACTCAAATAACATGCATATTGTATGGTTTTTGAAACCATTCAATCTTCTCTCACTTTAGTTTCCTGCACACACTATGCAGGTTATTTAACTTTGTGTGTTATTTAAGTGGGTATATTATATGAGATAAATAAGGTACATAACTCATTTTCATTTGATAAATAGAGGCAAGAATAATCTCAGGAATGTTTGAAGGGTTGTAATATATAGCAAATGCAGTATTTTTAGCTAAGTCCACATTATGTGTATGTATTTTTATAAAATGGTGTATGTTGCCCTTACTATGTTATGTTTTGAGGTTATGCTATTGAAAGTATTGTTGTTGGTGTTAATTTTGTTTGAGTGTGGGAAGAGAGAACTCAAATATAGGGAGAATGTAATTACTTGATACAAAATGTTTCTCTAAACTGAAAATTTGGATTTATTCTATGGCTTTCTCAATTAGATGAGTGACCTTGGAATATTTTTTAACACACTGCAACCGAATTTTCTCTTCAGTAAGTTATTCTTGTTTTAAATGGTGCATTATCATGTTCATAGACTGAGTTATGAGATTTATGAGGTATGAGTTATGAGATTAGAGGATAAATATGAATTGTCTTGACATTTTTCAATAGTATAAAAATATCTATCTTTATCAATAGTGTTTCTTGAGGTTTCTTGATGATTCTCATCATGAAATTCAGGAGTCAAGAATAAGCATGTTATTATAGAAAATCTGATTCTCCTGGCTATGTCATGAGCATAAATACCCACAATATGATAGTAACTAATTTTGGATTCAATAATTAATTATTAATCCACTTGGGATATGAAATTAATAATTAATATCATGTTTTATGCACCTAATCATTAGAATTACCAAATTTTTCCTTTATTTAGTAAAGCTGTGTGTGTGTGTGTATGTGTGTGTGTAGATGGTGACAAGCAGCAAGAAAAAGCAGAATGGCTCATTAGGCTTTCAATTTACTCTAGTTCTTGGACTAAAGAACCCAAGGAAACAAGAACAAGAACTTGGTCACAGGATATAATGAGGAAGATTATTATTATTTTTCAGAAAGTTTTCTGAAAAATATGTGATGGATGAAATATAAAACAACTTGCTGTTGTAAATGTTTTCATGTTTTTTTAAAGATATTAATTCCAAATATTCAGATCACTGAAAAAGGCTTCAAGAAACCATTCTTTGAAAATGTCAAGCCTCTAGCTATACTATAAAACCTACAATCCTTCTGGGATACATATGAATTACTTGTTATTTTTCTACAGTTCAATATGCTGGTAATTGCATATTTCTTCAGTCTTTTGCAGCATTGGTTCTAGCACAGTTTGAACATATAAATTCTGGAGATGAATGTAATAATATGAAGAGAATTGTCATTAGATGAAGAGTCTTTATAGTTGAAGTCTGGAACTCCTATCCTCTCTCTGTTACCTACTTGAAATGTGAATTTTGTTAATTTCAGTTTCCTGAACTGTCATTTGTTGAGACTCACATTCCTAAAGTTGTTGTGTCATAAGGTAGACAATTTAGTAATATATATAATGCTTAAGTAATAATAGTTTATAATAATAATAACAAAATTGGGAGCCAGTGACAAATGTTAGGTGATTTTAGGAACACAGCAAATTTATTTAATTACTCATTTAATAATTTAATACTTTTTTTACATTGAATTACTCTTTTCTATGTAATTCTCATATTATGATGGTTATTTCCAAAGGTCTAGTTTTAAATCTACCATCTATTTGTCAGTTCATTGTACTGTGGTGGCTTGCATGGTGCTATGAGGCTGGACAATATGCCACCAGTATTTTTCAAACACTAGCAGGGCCATCTATGGTGGGCAGGTTTCAGTGGAGCTTCCAGACTAAGACAGATGGGAAAGAACGTGAAAAAAAGCAGCAGTCAAGAAGTCAGATGTCATATTGTACTGGGAAAATCTGCTTCAAAAGACCTTTTAAAAGTGCTGACGAGCAAAGATGTCTCTTTGAAAACTAAGGCGCACCTAACCCAAGCCATGGTATTTTCAATAGCCTCATATGGATGTGAAAACTGGACAATGAATAAGGAAGAATGAAGAAGAGTTGATGCTTTTGAGTTGCAGAGTTGACAAAGAATACTGAAAGTACCATTGACAACCAGAACAATGGACAGAACTGTCCTGGAAGAAGTACAGCCCGAGTGCTCCTTGGAAGTAAGAATGGCCAGACTTCATTTCACCTGCTTTGGTCATGTTGTCAGAAGAGACCATTCCCTGGAGAAGGATATTATGCTTGGTAAAGCGGAAGGTGACTGAAAAAGGGGAAGGCCCTCAAGAAGATGAATCGATACAGGCCTGCAATGATGGGCTCAGATAGAGCAAGGATTGTGAGGATGGCACAGGACCAGGCAGCATTTCATTCCTTCTGTTGTATATAGGGTCACTATGAGTTGGAGGTGACTGAATGGCACCTAACCACAACTACAACTTTCCAATTCTAAAAATATAAAAAGTCTTCAAATATAATTTTGCAAAAGAAATTCATGAATGTTAACAATAGTGGACTTCCTCATAATCGATTGTTTATTGATAATTTTCAGAAACCATCAATAGCTTTCTCCTCAAGTAGTAGATTTATGAGACATTTGTGAATTTAAGTGATACACAGTAATTAGGATGAATCATTACATTTTTTTCTAGATCAAGTTCTCCCACAATGCATTTTATAGTATTAAATTTTATTGAATTAAATTGTGGCACTGTCGTTGACCATATTCATGTCCAAACCATAAATTGCTGTGAGTTTATAATCCCAGAAGATCCTAAGATATTAAGTAGCTATGTATAAAGGATTTTAAAAAAATAAATTAGAGTGGAAATTTCCTCTTTGATAATTGTGTGCCCTGGCTAGGATGAGGACTAAAGTGTGAAAGCCTGTGGTATTTGATATAAATGTGCTTAATAGGAGGAATGTCTATCTCTGAGAAAGGACACATGGATCTGCGTTAAGCAGAGAACCCTCTGACCCATTTAACATTATTTAGCCCATTACTTTGGCAGGCCATTGCTTGCCAGGAAATAGATTCTGTTGGATTTGTGAGATAGCCGATGCAGTTTTCAAAATTTACATCATATGTTTTAACCAGTCAATGGATAGTCATTGTTCTTGTAGTCTTTTTTCCTGTAATTTTCCAAAGTCAGTGAATTCAAGATTGCAATTTGTAGAACCTTTCTGATAATTTTTATTGATATCTCTGAAGGTTTTGGAGGCCCTCATGGGTCTGCCTCACTTTCTATAGAATGAAATTGGTGTATACTGTTAGCTTGTCTTATCTGCAGATCCACATACTTATCCCAATGTAGACTCCGAGTACAGACCCATTAAAAATGAGTTAGTTTATGTTCATTTTTTTTTTTTTTTACTTTGTGCCTGATTACTTAAATAATGAGAAATATATTATCATTAGTTTTCTGCATCTAAAGACCTATGATGTTTGACATGTGTCAGGACTCTATCACAGTGTATTTTGTCCTTTAGAAGATGATATTTTCAAGAATAGAAATACAACAGAAATGCAAGAAATATTAAAAATTAAACAGGAAAAAAGTCTGAGATGAACAAAAAATAATACTATATTTGTAATTAAATGTTTGGTATAATTAGTCATGGGATATTAAAACACTGAGTCCATTTTTTGGTATCCCTTAATAGGAGAAAACAATCTATAAACAGAGAAAATAAGTCTAACATATTTTAAAATAATGAATGTCTTCTCAACCCCGAACTTTTGTGGTTAACACACAGCTAATGAGAACTGTTTTCAGAAAAAAAAAGTTGTGTAGACAAACAAGAGATAAAGTTTTCAATCTAAAAACATTCATCTCAGACCAGGCAAAGTGCTCTATTCTGTAGACTACCTGTTAGCACACTTTTTGAATATCTTTACTTTATCATAAATAAGCCACAACACAGAAAGATTTAAAATTTCACATAAATGTGGTCAATTATGAGTGTTAGCTTTTTTTATAATAAAAAATGTATTGATTTACTTCTCTATTAAAGTTGCTTCTTGATTTTGGACATTTATAGATTTGCACTCAAAAAATACACTTCCTATTTTGATGAACAGATAGATAGAGACAGACGACATAGCTGCCATATCTGTTGTCAAGTCATTTGTAACTCATGGTGACCTTGTGTTCAACAGAACAAAATGGTGCTCAGTCCTGCATCATCCTAAAATCACCAGTACATTTGAGTCTATTGTTGCAGCTACTGGATCACTCCATCTCACTTTTGCCCTTGCTGGTTCTCTACTTCACCAAATATGTCATTTTCTTCCAGTGAAAATCACTCCTATTTATATGTCCAAAGCAAATTAATCAGTGTTCTGTTTGATCCACAAGATTTTCATTGACTGATAATTGATGATAACCTTCAGTATAAACCATAATATACCTCAGCATAAAGATAACAAAAACTCTCCCAATTGGCCCAATAAGCAACATTATAATAAATGAAGTAAATATTGAAGTTGTCAAGGATTTCATTTTACTTGGATCCATAATCCACACCCATGGAAACAGCAGTCAAGAAATCAAGTTGCATATTTTATCTGGTAAATATGCTGCAAATCATCTCTTTAAAGTATTAAATAGCAAAAATGTCACTTTGAGAATTAAAGTGTGCTTGTCTTATGCTATAGTGTTTTCAGTCACCTCATATGGAAGTGTACAAATGTTGGACAAGAAATAAGGAAGACCCCAGAAGAATTGATGCATTTGAATTATGATTGTGATGAAGAATATTGATTATACAATGGATTGTCAGAAGAACAAACAAATTTGTCTTGGAAGAAATATAGCCAGAATGCTCCTTAGAAGCAAGGATGACAAGATTTTATTTCCCCTACTTTGGAAATGTTATCAGGAGGGATGAGTCTTTGGAGAAGGACATCATGCTTGGTAAATGAGATGGTCAATGAAAAGGAAGAAGATCTTCAACAAGATGGCCTGACAAAGTGGCTGCAACAATAGGCTCAAAGATAGAAACAATTGTGAGGATGGCATAGGGCCAGACAGTGTTTCATTCTCTTGTAAATAGGGTCTCCATGAGTCAAAACTGACTTGACAGGATCTAACAATAATTTTTTGGATATAGATCATTAGGCCTTTCTTCCTAGTCTTAGCCTGGAAGTTCCATTGAAACTTATCCACAAAGGGTGACCCTGATGATATTTGATACATCAGTGGCATAGCTTTCAGAATCACAGCAACATGTAAGCTACCACAGTAAGACAAACTTACAGACAGGTAGTGAGCATGTATATATATAACTAGAGATAGAGAGAGAGACAGATAGGGGGACAAAAAGATATAAAAAATATAGCTATGGATATATTTTATATTTATAGTTGATAGAATTTCTCAAGTATTTAAAAAATTTTTGTGGCTTTCAATGTTAGCAACCAAAGAAGATGACATTAGCATTATTTTTTGGATTTGAAAGATAGAGCTAACTTTTTAAATCCCCTTCAATGTTTATTTTCCATATACTTGAGGGATTATAAACTAATAATTATTGGAAACATTAAACCAAAAAATAATAATAACAATAACCAAACTCACTGCCATCGAGTCAAGTCGACTCATAGTGACCCCTCCTTGGGTTTCCGAGGTGGTATCTCTACTGAAATAGATTGTCCAGTCTTCCTTCCGAGGAGTGGCTCGTGGGTTTGAACTGCCAGCCTTCTGGACTGCTTACCACCAGCCACTCCTCGGAAGAAAGACTGGGCAATCTACTTCCGTAGAGATACTGCTTCAGAAACCCAGCTTAGTACTTGATGGAGTCGGAATGGCATCATTTCCTAATTGGAGAAGTCCTTAGTAAAAATTAATCCACCTTGATATGGACCTGGCCCTTGAAATAAATCATCTGTAACTCTTCAATGTAACTGGACAGATTTTTGCCTTGTATTCCTTTGTTGTTGTTGTTATTTGCCGTCGAGTCGGACCCGACTCATAGCGACCCCTCCTTGGGTTTCCGCGGCAGTATCACTACGAAAGTAGATTGTCCGATCTTCCTTCTGAGGAGTGGCTGGTGGGTTTGAACCGCCAGCCTTCTGGTTAGCAGTCAAGTGCCTTAGGCACTATGCTACCAGAGCATATTCTATATTCCTTTAGCAAGAGTAAATTCTGATCCATGGATGTTCCTAGCAGATTTAGGCATAGGAAGCAATGACAGAATGATCTTCCAAGAAAGGATATATATATATATATATATATATATATACACACACATACATACATATATATATATATATACACATATATATGTATGTGTGTGTATATATATATATATATATATATATATATATATATATATATATATATAATAGTAAGCTGAGAAAAATAATGAGGAAAGACATGCATACATTGTGTCATTTCAGACTAAGTGTTCTCAATATTTACATCAGTTACTGCTGAGCTGGCCTGTCTCTGTCTTAGACATTTGCAGAGCTGCCAATACTAGCTTAGCACCATTTCTAAACAAATAAAACCCAATAAAGAAATAATTTAAGCTCCTAATGCTTATGATGGCTATTGACTATGCTCAATAACTTGAAGTATTTTCCCTATGAAGCTGCTACAGTCACTCCATGACTGGTCCAGCTCTGACAGCTTTTTGTGGGTAAATAGATGAACCTGGACAACTAAATGCCAGGTGATAGTGGTTTCATGTTTGCATTAAGCAAACCACGTTGTTTCCCTTTCCTATTCTTTTTCCTTTTCCTCTGCCTCCTCCTAATTCTCCTTTCCTTCTCTTTTTCTTCTTTAACTTACAATTCTGCTTCTAAGTCCTTAAGGAAAGTTTCCTCCTAAGTATTGACCAGTCCATGTATCTTCACAGAAAATTCATTGAGGAAGAAGGATTTTAGATGCTGCCTTTGAAAATATTATCTCTCTAACTTCCTCCTCCTTGTTATGAGCCACAAGGAGCTCTGGTAGTGTAGCAGTTAAGGCATTTGTCTGCTAACCAGAAGGCCGTTGGTTTGAACCCACAAGATGCTCTGTGGAAGAAAGATGAGGCAGTCTCCTTCCATAAAGATTTACAGCGTTTCAAAACCAATAGAGGTTGGTATGAATTGGAATCAATTTGACAGCATTAAGTTGGTGTTTTAGTTTTGTTGTGAGCCACAGATATTCCCTCTATAATTTGTAGCCAAAACCAAGGTGCTCTTTGACAAACCAGAGACATTTTGTGAGATTCTTTTCCATCTTCTTGTACTCTTTTTTCAAACAGATTGTGTCCTGACAACACTCTGTGTAATATGAACAACAATTTTAGTTTAGTTAAGATCTCAAATACAGATATTATATTACTGAGGAAAAACTGGCTAAAAACATCAATTCTGCTTCTCGTATTTGGCAGAACAGATAACCAAAGCCAATCAATCAGTCACTAACAGAAACACTGATGCTTAGGAGAGTTGAGATTTCAGAAGGGCTTAAGTTTTATTTCAGCTTTGACACTTACAAGGTAAATTACTTTGATTAGTTGTTTAGCCTCTCTGAATCTCAATTTCCTTTCTGTAAAATGGAAATGGTATTATTACTTACTTCATAGGTTTCTGTGATGATTGATTATCTATAATACATTTATTTCCATGTGGATTTGTTTAGTACACTTTCAGATATCAGGATTACTTCTCCCTTTATTTGATACATATGGAAATAAAATAAGTTAAGAAAATAAAGCAATCAATTAAATAATTATATATTATATCATATTTCTTGGAACCCAAAATGATAATTTATATTTTTTACTCTGGAAACCTCTTCAACACTTTGCACATTTTGCAGATAATGCACATAAAGAAAACAAAACTCTTAGTGTGCTATAGCCTTAAAGAATACAAATAATAACATAATAGACTAATATTAGTTCACAGGTCTTGAGGAAAGGATAGTGACTTCTGGGAAACCTAAACAACTGAATAAATCCCACTTGTTAATAAAGTTGGATTTATATCAACTGAATAATACATTCAATTGCACTTACATTTTTGTGAAATTCAATTAAGTCCTTCCTGAAACTGCTGTATTTTACTTAAATAACATGTGCATTATATGTTTTTTGCATATCCTGCAACCCCTTGCAAACTATTTTCATAAACATGTTATATTGATTTTGTTTTTTGTTTGTTGATTTCTTCATTTGGAATTCTTAGGAGATATGTGTCCAATGAATTTACCATGAAGTCTTCATCTTGGTGCGGGTTGAAATGAAGGTTTGCTCTCCAGCAGCAGATGCTCACCAGCCTTCTCTTGAGTTTCTAAACCAGCCTCTATTCAGAAATGATTCCTTCCCTATTCCACAAAGTGCTTTCTTCAATGTAGAAATAGCCCTCACCAGGGCAGCAGGCTGCAGCTCTGCAATTTCATGGTTCTGCGAATCCCGAGCCAGAGAGGCAGGCTGGTGTGCACATGCTCCGCATCTGCTCACGTTCTGTGCCACTGGCTGGCTGGCCCTGCACCACACTAGAGTAGTTTGAGTCTCTTGCCCAGCGTATGCTGTGGGATGGGCATGGAAAAACTGCACGCACAAGAACTGTGGGCCAGAGTGATTGTGCATCCCTTGCTTGGGCAGTAAAGGTCTGATTGGTCTCTCTGGGGCCCCACAAGTGCAGGCCCTGGGCTCGCAGGATGGTGCTCGCCCCCTGGCACACTGGGACTTGTGAAGATCTAGGCAAAGGATCACTGGTAGCTTGACCAACCTGGGTCTGGGCTCTAGAAGCCCTGTGTACCACCCTTTGTCCTACTTTCTGGCTGTCTCTGGCACTAATATCTGGGCACAGAAAAGCTGCAAGGAGCTACAAGAAATTTCAACAATCTCAGACAGTGAAGTGCCACAGAGCAAACATACACAATAGTTTATTTTCTGATTATTGGGCTACTACCAAATGCAATCCATTACTTCTTGACCATAGCTTATATCTTTATTACACAAATATGATCAAAAGTAACATTTTTGGACTACTGAAGGAGGATGAATGAGGCCAAAATTCACTTCTGGAAATATCACAAGACATGTGCAGTGTATGCATGGGAACATGATGCCAGAGCTTTCTTATATAATTTATATAATTTCTGCATGTTATATGGGAGTGTGTGTGTGTTATTTAGGTGGATAGACTATTTGTGGGAAAGTCTGGTGATTCTCCTCTTAATGAATCCATTACAAAGCACTGATACACGTTACAAACAGCTTTGACAAATAACTATCTTGGCTGGGTCTAAGCCACAATTCAAATATCTTTTTGTTTTTTCCCCAGCTTTTGGATAGTAAATATTGATTAAGAGTATCTCATAGTATCTCATAAACTGAAAGCTTCATTAAACAATGTTTTCAAGTGTTCAATAGAGTAATATATAAAATATAGAATACTTTTCATAAGATTAAAAAAAAAAAAAACCTTCATCTCATTGGTATTTTTAGACAACACACAGACACATGTGCATACAAACACCCCTGCCTCCTGAATATGAAGAAGCAAAGGTACCTGTTTTATATTTTATAATTATCCATATATGACTATATCTTATATTTATTTTTGGTAAAACTTTATTAGATACATTAGAATATAACTATACTCTAAAGTTGTGTCATTCATGGCATAGAGTGAAATTAAACAAGTATGGGCTACATAAATATGAAGATGTCAGAAGCTGTTATAAGGAGAATTTAACTTTGAATACATCAATGTGAGTCTGAAACATAGGTGAGTGGATTTGCTCTGAACTTGTATCCGGAACAAATGTGATTTGGGAAGCCTGGATCAAAGCCTCTGATCTTTGTTTCTGATTGTTATTTTTCTCATATGTCAACCAAAAGCAAATATCATAATTAAACTAGAAAATATTACTCAATTACCCACATATGCAATATGCGCCTGTGGAGGTTACTGGCAAAGATAGAATGAGGTATATCGTAGAGATTCTGGTAACTCTCATTTCTGAAGGCAAGGGGATTAGTGTATTCAAATAATTTGTAAAAAGATTCTTAAGCAAAATATACCCTAGTGAATAAGAATCTCTGAATATGATAATATTGGAACATTTTCTTCAGAAAATTATATGGTAGTGACAACTTATATTGTTGCACTTTAATTTCCAACCTTAACATTTCAGGAAATTTGAAGTAATTACTGACCAGTCCTGGTTGCTATAGGTCTTTTCCTCAGGCAACGGGAAACTCTCTGTGTCTCACTTAATAGTTTGTATTGTTAGTTGCCATTAAGTCAGGTTTCATTCATGGTAAGCTTAGATACAGCGGAACAAAATGTTGCCAGACCCTGTGCCATCACCCTGATCGCTGGTGTTTGGGTCTATTGTGTCAGTCCATCTCATTGAGCATTTCACTGTTTTAGATGACCCTTTACTTTACCAAACATAATTTCCTTTTCTAGTAATTGTTTTTTTTTTTTTTTTTTTTTTTTTCTGATGATGGTTCCCAAAGGACATGAGTCAAAGTCTTTCCATCTTTACTTCTAAGCTTACATTTCTTCTAAAATTAGTAAGTTCACTCTTTTGGCAGTTCACAGTATATTCAACATTCTTTGTCAAAACCACAATTCAAATACATGAATTCTTATTCTTCTTTTTCTTTATCCATGTATATGAGACAATTAAAAAGACCACAGCTTGAATAAGGTACACCCTAGTCATGAAAGAGAATTATAATTCTGTGGAAGTCCATGTACATCATATAGCCATGCAATTGACTTATAAGTGGTTCCGTGGTGCTGCCAAACATGTTTATAAGGAGATTTTCCCCGAGAAGCTTTGTGTAACTAGAATTTTGCTCTCTGGGGATGCCAGTTTATTCTTTTCTTAATTCAAGGCTTAATTTAAGTGTCTTAATTAAGGCCGATGGCACTTAATTTAAGACTGATTCTCCCACAAAGGATGGATTGTGACACTTCACTGAGGCACTTCACTGAAGCCAGTAGTTCAAATTAGGCCAACCAGTTTTCAGATAAGAAAGTTTTTATAAAATATGTTAAAAGTTTGTGAGAATCAGCTTCAGATAGGAAGAAAACATATGTTAAGTAAACTAACCAGGGGCTTACTTTGCCCCCATCCTCTAGAGAGTTCTCCTTTTACTGTTCCAGATTTGATTCATTGATTTCTTCTTCCTAGCAATGTCGTAGGAGCTCTGGTACCATAGTGCCTAAGGCACTTGACTGCTAACCAGAAGGCTGGCGGTTCAAACCCACCAGCCACTCCTCGAAAGGAAGGTTGGGCAATCCTACTTCCGTAGTGATACTGCCTCGGAAACCCAAGGAGGGGTCGCTATGAGTCGGGGCCTACTCGACGGCACATACAACAGCAATGTCGTAGTGCCCAAGGCATTTGACTGCTAACCAGCCACTTCTCGGAAGGAACACTGAACAACCTACTTCCACAGAGATACTGCCTCAGAAACCCAAGGAGGGGTAGTTCTTAGTCAAAACTGACTGAGGGCAGTGAGTCAGTCAGTCAGTCAGCAGAAACTTTCTAGTCATTTATAAAACTTACCTCTTTTCACAAGCACTTACTTATACAGAGATCATGGATATATTGTCCTCCTCTCACCCTTACCCAAAAGTGTCCTTGGTATCAATACTCAGTGGAAAGTCTTGTTTATTCAACACATGAGGACCACTGTGATATTAAGAGATGAGAATCCTGAAGGATGTAGAGGAGAGTGAAACGTATATGTATATTTTTTACTATCTGTTTTATACTCCAGATGAAATCAAAGCTCTTAGACCATTACTATGGAATTAAACCCCTAAAAATATGCCTGAAGAATGAGTGGCCCACAACAAAAGGAGTTCTAGAAAGAGAAATTATAGAAACAGAAATACGTTTTATTTTGTTGGGAATACTTGTTGGCAAGAACAAAGTAGAAAATCACACATGACATGAATAAAAATTTGAAAAAAAATTCAGTACAAATTTGAGTATACAAATGTCAGCACAATAGTCTTCTCATTATAATGCACAATGAAATCTTTCTCTTGACTATGAGAAGGTTGGAAACATGTTATATAGTTGTACCATATGGATCAGTTGAAGTGATTAATTGGCTGAGGCAGCATTGCTTATTGTGTTTGAATCTAAACATAAAAAAAAAAAATGGGCTAGGAAAATCAGTAGAAAAAAAAATAATCTTAAATTTAAGGCAGACTTTTGGATGTGTATTTATAATTTCTAGAATTTAATATTTTGGGATCTTGCACAGTTGTCTTAGATCTCTAAATCCAATCAAATTTCAGTTGAAGAAAACATCTAAACCTTACTAAATGTTTAGAAATGGTATTTACTATATACACAAACTTTTGAGTTCTGAGTTTATGTTTATTTAATTTCAGAATAAGTGATTTGTATTAGCTCGAAACTCAGCAAATTGAAAAAGCATTTATTATTTCACCCAGGTTTTGAAGCTAAGAATCTGATTAAGTTTAGCTCAGTGGTTCTAGCTCAGGTTCTCTCCTGAGGTTGTAGTCAAACTTTTAATGAGGGCTGCTATCATCTTTGAAGAATTGAGAGGGGTTGGAAAATTGGCTCCAAGATCACTGATCACTCATTCCCACCTCCAAAGCCTGTTTGTCTGCAGGAGACTTATGTTTTTTCGCCACATGTGCTTTTCCATGAATTACTCAGCATCACTTTCTCCAGGGCATCTGATCTGAGAGAGAGAGAGAGAGAGCAAGCTGAAAATTTCAGCCATTTATAAAAGCAATATTTCATCATTTCTGTAATATTCCATTGGTCACACAAATCAATTCTAGTATTGATGTGTAAGGGAGCTACACTTAGTCTGACTAACAAGAATCGTTGGGGACCATCTTGGAAGTTAGTGACTTCTTGATTGATAGTAAATAACTAGTTAACTAGTTTATTAATTCATATGATTTATGTGATTCAATTCAAATGAGTGATTTTCATTAATTTGTTTCTTGAATATTTGTACATACTGTTGACCAGGCACTTATGAGAAAGATAACCTTGTGACAGAAAATGAAAAATGAAATGAGAAGAGCTACTACAGGGTCAGGATCAAGATTCTATGAAAGCACTGGGGAAAGAAAACAGCTAAGTGACATCTTAACTATGAAGTAGAAAGGAAAAACGAAAATGACAATGAATTAAAAAGCTATAATGTATCATGTAAGTTTTTCAGTATATTAAGAGGATAATAAAAGATCAAGAGTGGGAAGAGAGAAAAAGATGGGTTTGTAGATCAAGGAAGTATAGAAAACTTCAGAAAGCCAGTAGCAGAATCCAAAGGAAATTCCAAGACCTTTCACAAATCCTTGACTTTGCATAATATAATTCTCAGGTGTCCTCCAAGAAGTATAAAAAACAAATGCCAGTAAATGTTTTTGAAACCAAAGGAATATAGTTTCTACTCAAAGAAATTCCTTGCCCAGATGAAATGGCTGAGGTTCTTTTTATCATCTTGATGACCTTCATTTGCTTTCTTCTTCTTCTTCTATATGGCAGAGTTACTAAATCAACCCCAAGAGGGCACATTAATAGCTGCAAACCTTTTCAGAAATGACCTGACAGGACCCTGTGTCATTTCACATTTCTCTCTACATCTCACATTTCACTTGTAAGATGAGAGAAATCCATATAAAGTGAGTTTAGAGAATTGATTTCCCATGAAGAGAATCTATCTTTGTTACCTAAATAGCTTCCCTTGAAATGGAATCACCATTTTACTTACCTTTGAGATACTGGATGCAGAACATTTTTTCTTTCATTGCTCAGGGAGATATATATCACACTAGAGGCAAGGGGAAGATATAATAAATGACGCAGAAATTCTAGAACAATAACCTGCCCATTCCCACCTCCAAAGCCTTTTCTCATCTTCTATTCATTGTGTACCTCCATAGTCCTTAGTGTGAAATTCTTATATTTATTCCCTCACTAAGTCATCTCATTAATGATACTGAAATATAAACTTTTGTATTTTCTCCAATTACTAATTTATCTCTAAAATACTATTTATTAATGCATTCCTCTATTAAGTTATGTCACTTTGAAATAAACAACATAAAGGCAAAGAGTGTTTTACAAAAGTTATTGAGTCAGAGTAAATAACTAAAGAATTCATGAATATAATTTGCTTGTGGCTATAAAGATCTTCCACCAATTGTCAGTCAGTTTGTTATACTGAGGCTGTTTCTGTGTTGCTGTGAGGGTGGAAATTATGTCAGAAGGGGCCAGTCCCAGGAGAAGGATATCACACTTGTTAAAGTGGAGGGTCAGCAAAAAAGGGGAAGACCCTCAACTAGATGGATTGACACAGTGGCTACAACAACAGGCTCAAGTATAGCAGGGATTATGAGGAAGGCACAGGGCCAGGCAGTGTTTTGTTCTGTTGTACACAGGGTCTCTATGACTTAGAGACAACTCGATGGCATCTAAAAATAACATGAAGATCATACCTTTGTCATTTTAATCCCCTATTGCAGAAGGTCTATTTTGTTTTTACCCAGTATATCGTTGTTATTGGATGCTGTCAAGTTGATTTCAACTCATAACGACCCATGTGATGAAGGAGAATTGCCATACATGATTTTCTCAGCTGCCATCTTTACAGAAGCACATCACCAAGTCTTTCTCCTGTGTAGCACTTAATTGGGCTCAAACTTTCAAGCTTTCGGTTAGCAGGCAAGCATTTAACTGTGCCACTTTGGTAAGGAATATATGCATATATATAATATCCAGTGTATCAGTATACATACATATACAAAATGTATATACATATATATATATATACATACACATGTTTTGTATGTTGTATATACACATATGTTGTTGTTATGTGCCATCAAGTTGGACCCCACTCGTAGCGACCCCTCCTTGGGTTTTTGAGGCAGAATCACTATGGAAGTAGATTGCCCAACCTTCCTTCTGAGGAGTGGCTGCTGGGTTTGAACCACCAGCCTTCTGGTTAGCAGTCAAGTGCCTTAGGCACTATGCTACCAGAGCTCCCATATACACATATATGTATATATAAATATATGCACATTGGGGTCACCATGAGTCAGAGTTGATTTATTGGCAACATTTTATTTCTGTTGTTGTATATGTATGTGAGTATACTTAGATAATTATATTGGTTTGAGTTGTATCCTGAGAGACACAATAATTTGTCTAAACAGCTTTTCCATTACAGTTAGGGATTTACTGTCAGTCAATAATTAAGCTAGTAAAATATTATTCCAGTTAAATCAGCATAAAAATAGATAAACACTTCAAAAGCTATAGCGCATACATGGTTGTTTGATGTCATCGAGTCAGTTCCAACTCATCGTGAGTATACGTACAACAGAATGAAACACTGCATGGACCTGGGCCATTCTTACCATCATGCTATGCTGGAGCCCGTTGTTGCAGCCACTGTGTGAGTCCTTCTTGAGGGCCTTCCCCCCCCCCCCTTTTTTTTTTTTCTGATTTTCTACTTACCAAGCATGGTATCTTTCTTCATGGAGTGGTTCCTCCTGATAACACAACCAAATTCTCACTTCTCAGGAGCATTAGAGCTGCACTTCTTCCAAGACTGATTTGTTCATTGTTCTGGCAATCCATACTATATTCCATGTTCTTCGCCAACACGAAAATTCAAATACATCAATTCTTCTGCCATCTTCCTTCTTTATTGTCCAGCTTTCACAAGCATATGAGGGATTGAAAATACCATGGTTTCGGTTAGGTACACTTTAGTCTTCAAAGAGACACCCTTTCTCTTTAACACTTTAAAAAGGTATTTGAAGTAGATCTTTCCAGTGAGACATATCATTTGATTTTTACTGCTACTTCCATGGGCATTGGTTGTAGATCCAGCTAAAATGAAATCTCTGACAATTTCAAAATTTTCTCCATTCATTATGGTTTTGCGTATTGGTCCAGTTGTAAAAATTTGTTTTCTTTATGTTGAGTTGTAATCCAGGCTGAGGGTTGTAGTCTTTGACCTTGATCAGTAAGTGCTTCAAATTATCTTCACTTTCAGCAAGCAAGGTTGTGTCATCTGCATATTGCATGTTGTTAATGAGTCTTCCTCCAATCCTGATGCCATGTTCTTTTTAAATATAGTGCTGCTTCTTAGATTATTTGCTCAGCATACATATTGAAAAACTATGGTGAATGGATACAGCCCTGACATATACCTCTCCTGATTTTAAACCATGCAATATGCCCTCATTCTTTTCAATCGATTGCCTCTTGTTCTATGTACAGGTTCCTTATGAGCATAATTGAGTGGTCTGGAATTCCCATTCTTCACAGTGTTTTCCCTGATTTGTTATGTCCTACACAGTCAAATGTCTTTGCATAGTCAATAAAACACAGGGAAACGTAATGCACATATACACACACCTTCACACACATAAATTAGATTTTGTTGAAATAATCAGTTTACTCCTTTAAGTATCAAATTAAGATGACAGTTTCTAACATAATTAATAGCACAATGTATTATATATTTTTCTAAATAATTTAAATTCTTTTAAAATACATAAGAAGCTAAGAATGATTCACAAACACATGTATCCATGCTTTAAAGAAAAGGAAGAGTCAACAAAAATTTATATTTAAGAATTTAATTAAATGATATATGAACAATTTATCCTTTCATTGTCCCATTCCATTCTTATGCACCTTTAACAATCACTTATTAGTTGTATGACTTTGGGCCAGTAAACTAACATCTCTGTGCTTCATTTTCCTTATTTATTAAACATAAAGTGTTAATACTTGCATTACAGCTGTAAAAGTTTTCATAGTAAATGTTTCAGTCCAAACAAGAAGGTCTCTACCATAATCATACAATTTTGCTATTGTATCATGAAAGCAAACATGGACAATGCATACATAAATGAGTGTTGCTGTGTTCCATAAAATCTTTATTTATAGACACCGATATTTGAACTTCAAAATACTATTGAAAGAAATGCATTTCTGTTTGCTCATTCCTATGCCCTAAATACACATCCACAAGACACAGTAAACAGTATGTTTTTGAAAAGTAAGCAAAATGATGTATATTGACCTGAAAAGATGGATGTCATGAACACCATCACAGTCAAAAAAATAAAAAGAAAAAAAAAATGAAAAGAAACACTATTGTCAGCAAAATATCTTGTTGCTATGTTCCATTGTCTGGAAAGCATGCTACATAAATCTATGCTGATGATAAGATGAATGTAAAATTCACTAAAAAATTTTAGCATTCCCTTCAGTGGATAACAATATTAACAATTTCAACAAAATTGACAAGGAATGATACTGGTAGCATTGATCAGGTATTGAGGGTCAGTGACTTGGATAAGAAAAGACATCAGCCCTACCTTGTATCTAGCACAAAAATGGCTCATTGGCACACTGATCTATTGCTGCTTTTTTAAAAAAAAATTATGACAAATTTTGTCTTGAGATACACACAAACACACTGCTGTCAAGTCGAACCAGACTCACAGCGACCCCTCCTTGGGTTTCTGAGGCGGTATCGCTACGGAAGTAGATTACCCAACTTTCCTTCCAAGGAGTGGCTGGTGGGTTTGAACCACCAGCCCTCCAGTTGGAGGTCAAATGCCTTAGGCACTAGGTCACCAGAGCTCCTATACCGTTACTCCTTCTGTTTCTTCAATGTAACAGTATAAAGACAGTCTGTCACTGTGATTCTACTTTGACATTGTCTCAGGTATCTGGAACTTGGCTGAAGCACCAAGTGACTTCCACATTCCGTCACCATCTTTTTTGCTCCTTTCTCCATTGTTGCAGTGATGTTTTGGTCTTCTATCTCTTTTTTCTGCGTGGCTCCAGTTATAGGATTCTGCTTCAAAGTAATTATTCCTCTTATGGATTGGATTTATGTTCCTGAGATATAATTCCTGGGGTTTCATGTTTCTTGATGTCAGATATGGCTGAAATTTACTCTGTCCAGATGGATGAGCAAATCACTGCTTTACTGGCCAATTGACATTCCTGATCTTTAGCCATTAATTCTCTGTGTAATAGCCCATGGTAAAAACCTTGCCTTGCTTCACCAACTTCTGGATCTTTCATATTCCCAATGTCTTATGTTCCTCATAGAATGGGACCTTTAACATTTACTCCCCCATTCCGCAGGAAGATGAACTTACATACTGTTCCCTACCATACGATATCACAGAGGATAACAGGTATAGTCTTAGATGAATGCAATTTTGCATTTCAATTTTATTAATTGGAATACTGATGCATGCATCATAGAAATAATTTGTGATGCCATACAAGATGCATTAGTTTAGAAAAGATTGTTAACTCCTGATACCAAAATCAAAAACCAAACTCATTGCTGTCAAGTTGGATCCGACTCATAGCAATCCCTGTTTGGGTTTCCAAGGAGGTATCCCTATGGAAGTAGATTGCCCAGCCTTCCTTCTGAGGATGGGCTGGTGGGTTTGAACTGCCAGCCTTCTGGTTAGCAGTAAATGCCTTAGGCACTACACCACCAGAGGTCCCTAACTCCTGATAGGTAAACAAAATAAAAAGTTGTATTTTGTCTAAAGAAGTATATGGCTTCTATTATATCTTCAGAAGGCAAAGGGATAAAATGGGATGGAATTAGAAAATTCTAAAATAGAAAAAAAAGAAGTTATGTTCTTATCCTAACATAACTGCTACAATGCTTTTCTTCTTTGTATTTCCTTTATCTTTGCAAAAATGAAACGAGAAGCCATCTAAGATGCAGTTAATTGTCTCTTGTTGTCGAAAGTGAAGAGGAGTGCAAAAAACCAAGGGCATTTGGAAGCAATCAGCCCCAGGACATGATGGCCCTCAAAACCAGATGAACAAGATGGTGCCCAGCTAGTAATGCCAACCACTCAGGAAAGAATCAAAACTGGAGATCCTGGATAGAGTGGGAGGAAAAACATAGAACAAAATCCAAAAACACAATAATGACCAGAATTACTGGTCGAATGGAGTCTGGTGGGACCCTCCATTACTATGGCCCTGGGATACACTTTGGGCCTGGAATAAAACTCATTCTCAGGGCCTGACCCTCAGCCCAGTAGTAAATAAGACATACACGCAGACCACTCAATCCAGGGTGACGTACCCGCATACTCTAGGGAGATGCATGTCTTACAGAAATCACCCACAAGGCACCAGAGTGGCAATATTAACAGGGAGGAAATGCAGAACATACAAGAGTGCATAACTATGAAGGGAATGGGGGTGGGGGTTTACTGGGAAGGGAGGGGAAGAGAGTGGGTTAGGGTTGGGGATGAAAATTGGGGAGTGAAACCAAATGTACACAAAATGTTGAATGTAAAACAAATTCTGCTCTGTAAATTTGTACTTAAAGCACAATTTAAAAGAAAAAAGAGAAGAAAGAGAAGTTGACTTTGATTTGCTGGTTTGAATATAGTAAATTTTTTTTCTAATATTTTATTGTGAATTTGGAGGGAAAAAAAAAAAAAGCCTACTACCATCAAGTTGATTCCAACTCATAGCTACCATAAAATATAGGACAGAGAAGAACATCTTCACAGGGTTTCCCAGCCTGCAAATCTTTACAGAAACAGATGGCTTCATCTTTCTCCCATGAAGCAGCTAGTGGGTTTGAACCACTGACTTTTTGGTTAGCTGTTCAATGCTTTAACCATAGCACCACTGGAGTTCCTTGTATGTAATATTTAAGGTAAAATGCAAAATAATGGAGTCATGAACCTGTGCCATTATGTATACTTTCTCTCCATGTATTTCATAATATTACTGTCATTTGTAAAGATCCCATACAAAATGTATAGAAATCAATGGATGTGGGAAGTATATTGCAACATTAACATTTAGATATCTGTAAGGTTCAACTAGGAGCTCTGTTACTATAGTACCTAAGGCACTTGACTGCTAACCAGAAGGCTGGCCATTCAAACCCACCAGCCACTCCTCAAAAGGAAGATGGGGCAATCTGCTTCCTTAGTGATACTGCCTCAGAAACCCAAGGAGGGGTCGCTATGAGTTGGGTCCGATTTGATGACATATAACAACAACAACAAGGTTCAACTGGGTTTCTTTCTCTTTACTTTTACTTGAGTCTATTAGATGGAAAACAGGAAAGAAATAATCAAATTTAATTCAACAAGAAAAGTAATTTCCTTTAGTGCGAGAATATAAAAATATTTTTAAAAAGTGCATTGTCATATGAATTTATTATTATTATTCTCTAATTCTCACTCTTTCTCTCTCTCTTTTTTTCTCACTATCTCTATCTCTATGGCCCTATGGGAGTGAGGTTGTATATGAGGAAATTTTTTTGGTTTGCTTATGTTTTGTTTTGTTTTGTTTTTCTCCTCATCTGATGTACTTCTCTCTGTGACTAGTTTCTACTATGGAAATTATTTGGAAACTCAGTGTTAGAAAAAAAAGAAAGAATTTTTAACATATTTGAATTGGCTCAAAACCCATTGTTCTTTCTTCCTAAACCATTGAACCATGCCAATATTTTCATATAGGGTCTCATCATTTTCTGACTCTTAGAATGGATACTTATAAAACTTGTCCATAGTGCTTAAGGAATTTGACTGCTAAACAGAAGCCTGGTGGTTCGAATCCACCAGCCACTCCTTGGAAGGAAGGTTGGGCAATCTACTTCTGTAGTGACACTGCCTCAGAAAACCAAGGAGGGTTCACTATGAGTTGGATCCTACTCGACAGCGCATAACAAAAACAAGAGACAGAGAGAAAAAGCAATGTGTTAAAAGGAAACCTGTCTCTCTCTCTATATAAAATTTGACCTATCCTACATAAATAAAAAAGCTTGAGGAAATCTGAGGGAATGCTGAATAATTTGAAATGATAAAGTAATATAAATAATGTTTTCAAAGTTCATTACTTCCCATTCATACAGACTGCTGGATTTTCTGAATTTTGCATCTTCTTGTTTATTGTCCATAAATATTTGAGAAAAGCTTTCTATTTGGATGATTTTCTATCATTTATTCTGTTAAGTAGGCGAGCAGGTAGTCTCATGGTAATACACATTTTTAGTGCATTGTAGAACTTCAGAATAAAGTACCCAGGTGTACAAATTTTAGACTTACTGGGTCACACTTGTGCAGATTGCAAAAATTGTGTATGTCTGTCCAAACTATGTAATTTCAAAGATATATTTTGTTTATCTCTTAACTCCTACACCATATTTTCTTTTCTGTGAAGATGTGTAAAAAGAAACCTAAATTATAAAACAAATTATATCATTAGAATCTGTTACTCCTATTTTTATATTACAAAAAAATATTTTGAATGCACTTCACATTGCACTAATGTTCTTTGTTTGTTCATATACAGAATAGCTACGTAAATTGACTCATTATTTAATTAGCACAAGTTGTTTGCTATAAAATTTTATTTAAATAGGAACTGATTTAAATAGGTCTCCCTGAACTGAACTCACTAATTTATCTCTGGAAATATTTGTGTGGTTGTCTTTTATGACACTTTTAAGACTTCCAACTATTAATGAGCATTGTTGTCATTGTTGTTAATCGCCGTCCATTTGGTTCTGATTCATGGTAATCTCATATGTGGAAAGTAGAAGTTTTCCACAGAGTTTTCAAGGCTGTGACCTTTTGGTAGACAATTGCCAGGCCTGTCTTCTGACATGCTACTGGGTGGGTTTGAATCACCAAGCTTTTGACTAATAGTCAAGGGAGTGTATAACCATTTGTGCTATGCAAGGATGCTAGTTAAAGCAAATATATTTTAGATTTAATTGTTTGTATAGTAATACTGTAGTGGTTATACATTCATACCAAATGTATAAAATTTATACATATCTATTCCTTCTAAAACAAAAGTAACAGCATCAAAATTTAGGTGCAGTTGATCCTCATTTTCAGATTTTCTTACTCACTGAAATTTATTTGTAATCCCAAAATCAATGCTCACAGTCCATAGTCATTTGTGGACCTGTGAATGTACAGAGCAGTAACAAATGAGAGCCTTTCCACCTACATGTTCCCAGCTGAGGTCAAACACAGTTGGTTCTGTAGTCACTAATTCAGTGGTTAAGTGAATATAATAAAAGATAATTATTGTAGGTATTAGAATTTTAGCAAAATTACACAACATTCTTCAGCCTTCCGTATTATCTTATAATGTAAATTTTAATAAGATATATTATAAATTCTTATGTCTGAAGATTCCAAGTTTCAATATGATCTCATTACAGAGGTGTCTAGATCAATATGACCTCCTCTGCTTCTTTCCCCGAAAGTACAGTGAACTTTAAATATTATTTCTCTTAATTACAGAAAATAGTAGAAAAAATGTTTGCTACTAGCATTTATCCATTAAATTTAAAGGATAATTCCATATAGTCATCTTTAATTCCTGGTTGTACAATAACACTTGTTCTGATTGTCTGTGAAAATTCCTTTACAAAGCCAAATCTTCTATTGTCTTCTGTTTGAATTTTGTCTATTTCTTGGCATAAAAATCTGTATTTTAAATCTGTCCTCTTCACCTTGTCAATTCAATCTTTGCAGAGTTTTCCAAAGCAGATATCTTAAAGTTTTAGATATATGTTTTTGTAATGGGAAGTACAAAAATAAGTATGTCTTCTCCTGATACTTTGTTTGCTGTAAATTGAGGAAGCATAGCAACATTTATCTTCTGTATGGGAAGGGCTAATTTATTGTGTTATGTTTTAACCTAAGTGCATTTCACTTTCATTTAAAAAGATGTACATATTGATGCTATTTTTTATTAAGATAAGGAGATGATGATAAAATCATTGTTGTTGTTGTTGTTATATGCCGTCGAGTCGGCCCCGACTCATAGGGACCCTTCCTTGGGTTTCCCAGGCAGTATCACTATGGAAGTAGGATTGCCCAACCTTCCTTCTGATATAAAATCATTAGATATAGTTTAATCTGTAAAATTCAGAAATCAACTCTATTGTAAAACTAAATTTAGAGTAACACAAACATTGGATAAAATGGGGATATCGTAGTTTGACTTTCCACATGTTTTTTTTTTTTCTTATTTCCAAAATAAAATAACTAATTCTTTCACTGAGACATGAAAGTTTGAGATTAAAACCCCTTCTCTTGCTTTGGGTATCTTTCTTATCATTATCTTCCATTCAGTACAACTATACACGTGTGTGTGTGTGTGCACATGTACATGCTCACACACAAAACTCATACACATATGCCTACATCTTCAATATTTTGTTTTAAAGTTTATTTTAAAATAATTCTAAACATAAGTTCTGTACTGGAGAGCTGTAGAGTGCTGTTAGAAAGCCAAATTAAATTACATGTTCTCTGATTGTCAGGAAAGAAGAAGTGTTGATAGAAAAAAGATTCCTTCATTGACACAAATAACCTGCTTCAGTTAAGTGAATACTGTATCTGGCTCTATCAGAGATTCCAAAGATATTCCCTGCATGTGTAGAGTTTCCCCCTAGAAAAAGATAAATAACGTCTTTTATTAAAAAAAAAAAAAAAAAGTATTTTGGGCCTTGTCAAGGCATTTCTTAAAAAACTTGAATCTAAAAAAAAACTAAATTTATGAAAGATAGATGCTTGAATTTAATTTTGAAAATGAAGCATTAAAGCATGAAATTACTTTATTGACCTAAAAAGTTAATCATGTATTTGAAAACCTTATGTATTTCAAATTTCTGAATGCTTTAAAATGACTCAATTTCATATTTCTTTTATTTCCTGAACTAATATTGCAGAAAATTTCGTACTTAAATAGTTTTATAACTTTCTTCTTAAAACTTATTCATTATTCAATAAAACATATGTTTGGAAATTGTTACCTCAATTACCAGTCAAGCATTAAACTTGTCATAGAGCAAAAATGGGAGAGTCTCTGGTAGCATAGTGGCTAAGACACTTGCCTGCTCACCAGAAGGCTGGCGGTTCAAACCCACCAGCCACTCCTCGGAAGGAAGGTTGGGCAATCCTACTTCCGTAGTGATACTGCCTCGGAAACCCAAGGAGGTGTCGCTATGAGTCAGGGCTGACTCGACGGCACATAACAACAACAACAACAAGTAGAAATTAAATGAAAAGAGCTTTTATTGAGGTGTAAGACAATTTGCAAACTGAGAATCACAAAGTCCAAAGGATTCTAAACTAAATGATCCAAGTAGGAGACAGTTCAGAAAGTTATATCAGAAAACATAACGAAATTCAGTGAAAATTCAGTGATTGGTTGACATTTAGGAAATGATCAAAAAATTGAGTGATGGTACATCTGATAGGTAGGAGATTGCATACATTTCTAAAGTTGTTTTCTAAAATTACAGAATAATTATTAAATGGGGTACATCTAGCATCAAAACAATGAGACCCTCTTTGTGTGATTGCAGGAGGACATGAGGAATTGTGAAGTTTGGTTTGAGTAGATATCTATTCTGAGAATTCTTTTAAACCTGGCTTTCTAGGCAGAAAACAATACCTGTAAAATTATATTATCTTCTCAAATTGTTTAACAAGTAATTTTCTTAGCATACAGTGGAAAATTACAGTAAAGATGAGCTCTGTTCTTGATGCAGAGGTTGCTTTTGATTTGAAGTGAAATTTTAGACCTTAGCATAGCCACCATCTCATGTTTTGAGGCCCTAAATTAATGTAGGGTGTCTTACTCAGACAAAATTCAATTATAGCTAGCTTCATATGCAATCTGTATGCTGATCAAATATTCGGAGAAGCTGGACTGTGTGAAGAAGAATGTGACATCAGGATTGGAAGAAGACTCATCAATTATCTGTGATATGCAGATGACAAACCTTCCTTGCTAAAAGTGAAAAGGACTTGAATCATTTACTAAGAAGATAAAAAACTACAGCTTTTAGTATGGATTACACTTTAACATAAAGAAAACAAAAACCCTCACAACTGGACCAATAAACAACATCATGATAAAAAGAGAAAACATTAAAATTAACAATTATTTCATTTTACTTGCATCCACAATCAATGCTGATGGAAGCAGCAGTCAATAAATCAAAAGATATACTAGATTGAGCAAATCTGCTACAACAGATCTCTTTAAAGTATTAATAATCAAACATGTTAAAAAGCAAACTAAGGTGCCCCTGACCAAAACATGCTATTTTCAGTTGCCTTTTATGAATGCAAAGCTAGACAATGAGTAAGGGAAACTGAAGAAAACCATGCCCTTGAATTATAGTGTGATGATGATTGTTAAATACACCATGGACTTAGAGAACTATGAATAAATCTGTCTTGGAAGTACAGACAGAATGTTCCATAAAAGCTAGGAAGTTGACATTTTATCTCACATACTTTGAACATGCATTCAGGTGGGACCAGTCTCTGGAGAAGGACATCATGCTTGGTAAAGTAGAGGGTCAGTGAAAAAGCAGAAAACCTTCAATGAGATGGGTTGACACAGTGACTGCAATGATGGCCTCTAACACAGGGAAGATTGTGAGGATTGCAAGACCAGGCAGTGTTTTGTTTTGTACCACAAAACATAGTATTGCTATGAGTCAGAACTGACTTTACAGTACCTAACCACCACACAACAACCATGTCTCATGTTAGCTTACAATTTATATCATGGTTTCCTAAATCTCTCACTGAGTCATTTGAGATTATAGAATGGTGTGAAGAATGCATTTCCTGCTGGTCAAGAATCTATATGACCCCCTGCATATCTCAGTCCCTTTATATTTACATGGGGTCAATGGATTATGAACAGAAGTGATATGATGTCTTCCTGACACCAAGAATGAAAAAGCCACTTTGGAACCTTCTTCTTTCACTTTGCAAGCTCTTCTTCTCCTTTTTGACAATGACTATGAAGTCCTGTGTAGAGATGGTGTATTCAGAATATATAGATATCCTGGATCACTGAGTCACCATATGGAGGCTGTTTGGGAGATATTCTCATCCAGTAATACAGTTTTCATGAGTGAGAAGGAGGTTTTTATTTGGGAGAGTATGTGTTATTTCAGCATGTGTATGGCTTATCCTTCCCAATGTACCTTAGCTCTTCAGATAGAGTAAATTCCAGATCAGCTACCCCACAATATCTTATATTTCAGTTCCAGTCATGATCTAAAGGGAAGAAAAGAGCATGAAAGAGAGGAATAAATTTCCCAGAGAAGTGATATTTAAAATTCTAGACATCTAAGCCACTCTTCATTTTTTAATTCTGCTAACAGAAGTAGGAATACACCATTGGTTACCTCCTTTTTTAAGGATTTCTAAATTATTCTGTTGTTTCTTCAGTGTATTTCTAGGATGTAAACTTCAAGGGTCAGAACTTATCTCTTCATTGTTCTATCTGCAGTATCTACTCCAAAGTGTGATGCAGAGAAAGCAGAATAAACATGGCTTGCAGGAATAATGGTTTCCCGACAGTCACTCCTCTGAACAAACAAATTGGGATAATGATAAAAAGAATTGAGTTCTCTGTTGCTATTACATACCTGGGCTCAATCAAGAACCTTGATATTTAAAGAAGAGATTTCTCTTCCTGAAATGTGATGTGAGAAAACTTCCTCAACTAAAACCAAATTATAGCCTAATAATATCTTGGAGAAAACTCAACAGTCTTCATGAACTTCATGAACTTCTAACTTAGTTAACCTGTATCTATGGATGACAAAGCTGGATATCTACATTAATGTGTGCTATCCAAAAATAATTATTAATAGCTCCTCTTCTCAAAGTGTTTTGATTATGGTAGTAACATGTATGGTCCACCTGGCCTTATGGAAACTTCTCATTAGATCTTCAAAGAACCACTACACCACTGTTATCCTCATTTGAGAGGTGAGAAAACTGAGACCTAAATACACAAGAAATTTGTCCATGAACCACCCATGATTAATAAATAACAAATCAGGAGATATGGCTTAATAATACATGCTTCCCTTTATAGAAACAAATTAATTGTTTTCGGGAGTGACCATTCACCTTGATTGATCAATCCACTTTTACCAGGTAACAATACCATATTTTTCAAAAAAAGCTAAAATGTCTATGAAATAACTTTATGTAACAGCACCTCAGCAATTTTGCATGCTTGCTCCACCAATTGAAAGATTTTGAATCTTAAAATAAGCACGCATGGTTAAAAGGAACTATGTGCCTTTGCCAACCCCTAAATCACAGTAAATAATAAAAAAGAAATAAGTGACTTATCAGCTTTACTGATGTTAACGAGTATATCAATTTCCATCATGAAGGAGATAGTCTTCCAAGTTTGACGTTGTAGTTTTTTTCTCAAGCATGCAGCAATATTGGCCTTCTATATCCTTAAGCCAAGTTTATAATTTAGTATTGCTTAGAAGTAAAATCATCACTTTATTTTTAAGGTTATTTTAGCAAGTTTTTGTTTTTTCCCCCCAGCCCAATCAAGTGAGCCTAATTGAGCCTCACGCCCAGTAGTGGTGTCTCTGTATAATTTACCACATTTTTATCAGTGACTTCATTTGACAAAAGCTCTGGCCTCATATGAACATATGATGTCAGTGTAATCAGAAAGGTGATTTCCTGGAGACAGCAAATTTATTTCTTGTCATAATGTGGATTTTTAAATTCAGTGAACCTGGACAATAATTAATTACTTGAATAAACATTAGATGTTGACAGTAAGCAATTCGCTGTGCATAAAACAGATGATTTGGTGTTGCAGCTGTAAGGCAAGTTGTCTAGTACTGGAGTTGCATACTTACAAACACCAAAATTGCACTTACTGCTGACGAGCACATTCAGACACATAGTGATGCTATAAGATAAAAAAGAATTGATCCATAGGATTTCTAAGGCTGTAATCTTCATGGAAGCAGACTGCCACATCTTTCTCCCATGGAGTGACTTGTGGGTTCATACCACTGATCATTTGTTTAGAAGCCAAGCGCTTAGCCAGTGAGCCACGATGTCTCATTGTTTAAATACATCTCAAATCAAACCAAATTCACTGCCATGGAGTTGATTCTGAGTCACAGTGACCCCCATGAGGTTTCCAAGGCTTTACATTTTTACAGAAGCAGACTGTCTCATCTTTCTTCCACGGGGCAACTGGTGAGTTCAAACCACCAACCTTTGGGTTAGCAGCCAAATGTCTTAATCACTACACCACCAGAGCTCCTTCGTTTAAATATATAGGGGAACAGAAAAAAAAAAAAAAAAAGAGCTCTATTTTGGTTGAAACAAAAAATAAATAAATAAAGGGAAAATGCTTCCCAGTATAAAAAAAACAGAATATTGAATTTTCTCTAATTTTGGAGAACTGTGTTTCCAGCCCTTGTAATTCTCCCTATGCTCTGAACAAAAGGTAGTTTGTTTTCCTTTCATGACCTGCAAGACATATAGCACCCATACATTTTCCTCATCTGAGATTTATTGGACAAGTGCTTTTGGACTGACAACACATGCAGTTAAAAAAGGGGCCCTGCATGGAAGAAATGGAAGAAAAAGTCTTGTACAACAAATTACTGTTTTTACATGGTATTGTATGAACTGATGCATCCTATAGGGGTATATGTGTCCCATAAATCGGTGACAGAATCCACAGAGATATATGTGTCTCATGGGTCAATGGGCTATATGCATTCCACCAATCTTATACCTCAGAGTCCAGAGGGACATATACTTCTCACCAAACCCATTCCCAGAGTCCAGCATCCAACGGGACATATGTATCCCATGAATCCTACCCCTGAGAGTACAGAGGAAGACACTCAATTCTGTCACATTCAATGATGCAGAATGCATTCCATTAATTAAAAAAAAAAAAATTATCTACAAAGAATTTAAAGTGAAATAAAATTTGACTATGAAAGTGTTATGCTGTGGTGCATGTAGGTAACAAGAAGTGAAACATAGTTAAATATTTTCCTCATATTTAAACAGCAAGAGAATAAAAAATGTTAAATTTAAAATACTAGTTTCTAAATATACCATTTAAAACTCTGTGGCTAGCCCTCCCTCAACTGAAATAATTATATATGTGCAAAAATTACATAATCAGTAGATCTTAGAATTTTTCTCCTTTGGTATTTCTCTACATGAAATATTTTATTGTTAAATTGAGTCAATTATTATATATGTATGTTATTTGAAATTTTAGAAAACAACTTTGTTGTTATGTATTAACTGTGTGTTAGATATTTTTTAATTTTATATATGCTTTGTCATACACAAGTTGACATGATAATTTTCAATCTGTCTAATAAATCATACTGCTGCTGAGACTCCCTCACTTGTGTTTTTCTTCCTCTCAAGATACTTCGGTAAAATTATTGCGGTAATCTCAGATCTATTGTCCCCTCCATCCAGAAGACATCTGCTCAAAAAAACCTTGTTGCACAGCATTTCTGTATGAATTACTATCTGTTTAAATCCTTTGTCCATGATTTTTAATCACTGCACTTAAAAAGCAATAAAATTTTTCTGTAACATTGAAAACCTATTACACATTTATTGATTGTGAAAGCCATAGAAAAGGGCAAAATATTCTTTTAACATTGAGAAAGACTTTTCAGTCTGGTGTCCTTGACTGGAGTTGAATTTAGTCATGGAGAGTTATTATAGATAAATATGGGAATTTTTTGTAATATTTTTAGTAACTTCATAATTCACTTATAGTCTCAACTTTCTTGGTCATTCAAAAATAAATATCCAGCTAAAAGTTCTCTTTAAAAGGAAAACAAACAAATAGAAATGAACAGTAATAATCACTAAAGATAGCATTTACTGAAAGTCAGCTCTCAAATGATTACACTGAAGACCTCTGGATACATTATCAAATCTTGAAATTAGTTAGAGTGTACCTGGTTGCCTTAGAAACTGCCTTGGATTCTCAGGGTAATCTTTCACCTCATCTCTTTTCCCTTCTTCTGCCTCTCACGTTTATTCAATTAAACATGTGGGAATAGAGGTAGCAGTTCAATGTAGAGAAACTTTATCTTTCAAGACTTCCTTTTACTCATCAGCTACTCAGAGCTATTTCATGCTATTCCATGTCCAATTCTAATCCTTTCATGTTTAAACTTTCAAAAACCAAGGCTACATTTATATGTAAATATAGCATTAGCTTTCAGTAATATTTTTTTGAGTACAAAAGCAAAGGTTTCTATAAAAATGGTAGAAACAACTTAAAAATAATGTGAAGCACTTGTGTACAGACACAATTACACACACAAGTACACATGCACAAAATTATTAAAGGCAATAAACAAGACTCAAAACATGAGAGTGCCAAAAAGGCAAGAACCATGTGAAAAACAAATAGAATTTTTAGAAATTGTTACAACTAAAATTGAATACTAAATTAATGAAAGAAGTGACGGCAGCATTAGTAAATCGGAAGACTGAGTTTAGAACATTATAACACAAGCAGGTTCAATGAAAAAAGCTCCCACAATTCCATTGCACAGTGATATTTCAACAAAACTCTATTCAAACTTTATATAAGAGTGTGGCTGCTTTGGAAAATATAAAACACTGTAGATATATAACCATACCCTTAGGAGGATATCTACCTACATTAATACAGGTAGTCCCTGATTGGTAATGCATTTAAGTTACAAAGAACTGCATTTACAACTGTTCCTTTTTATATACCTACTTTTGTTCATCTTATTGGGAGCTCTGGTGGCGTAGTACCTAAGGCATATGACTGCTAACCAGAAGGCTGGCAGTTCAAACCCACCAGCCTTGGAAAGAAGATTGTGCAATCTACTTCCATAGTGATATCACCTCGGAAACCCAAAGAGGGGTGGCTATGAGTCGGATCCAACTCGATGGCAGTGAGTTTGTATTTTTGGTTTTAGTTTGGTACATCTAATTGATAGTAACATGTACTACATACAATGTTGCAGTGCATAATTTGCTGATTTTATCATTCTCATGTCTATCTACAAACATAAATAAAGATTAGATTTATAAAGACATTGATAATAAACACCAATGATGGTGAAAAAATAAGTATTTGACTTATGTCAGAACAAACTTAGAATGAAATGGTTGGAATGGAACCCAGGTATAAGTCTGAGACTACCTTTATTGATAATTACGTTATGCTTTTGTTGTTGTTATTGTTAGGTGCTATCAACTCATCTCTGACTCCTAGCAATCCCATGTGCAACAGAACAAAACACTACCCTGTCCTGTGCTATTCTCACAATCCTTGCTATACCTGATCCCATTGTTGCAGCCACTGTGTCAATCCATCTTGTTAGGGGTCTTCTGCTTTTTTGTTGACCCTCTACTTTATCAAGCATATTATCCTTCTCCAGGAAATGGTCTCTTGTGAAAACATCACCAAATTAGTTGAAACAAAGTTTGGCCATTCGCACTTCCAAGAAGCATTCCGACTGCACTTCTTTGAGTCTGATTTGTCCATTTTTCTGGCAGTCAATGGCATTTTCAGTATTCTTCACCAACACCACAATTCAAAGCTATTAATTCTTCTTCAGTCTTTCTTATTCATTGTCCAGATTTCATGTGATTATGAGGCTATTGAAAAATATCATGGCTTGGGTTAGGCATACCTTAGTCTCCAAAGTGATATCTGTGCTTCTTAACACTTTAAAGTGGTATTTGTTATATTTGCCTAGTGCAATAAGGCCTCTGATTTCTTGACTGTTGCTTCCATGGGTGTTGATTATGGATACAAGTTATATGAAATCCCTGACAAAGTCAATCTTTTCTCCATTTATTTGATGTTGCTTCTTTGTCCATTTGTGAGGATTTTTGTTTTCTTTATGTTGAGGTGTAATCATGCAGAAGACTGTTGTGTTTGATCTTCATGAGTAAGTGCTTCAAGTCATCTCCACTTACAGCAAGCAAGGATGTGACATCTATATATCACAGGTTGTTAATGAGTCTTCCTCCAATCATGACGACAAGTTCTTCTCCATACAGTCCAGCTTCTCAGTTTATTAGCTTATAGATTAAGTATGGTGAAAGGATATAACCTTGACACACACATTTCCTGACTTTAAACCATGGATTATCCCTTTACTCTGTTCAAACAACACCTCTTTTCTACACACAAGCTCCTCATGAGTACAGTTAAGTGTTCTAGAATTCCCATCCTTTGCAATGTTATCCATAATTTGTTATGATACACACAGTCAAATGCCTTTGCATAGTCAGTACAACACAGGTAAACATATTTCCTGTATTCTCTGCTTTCAGCCAAGAAACAATCTCATATCAGCAATGATATCCCTCATTCAATTTCCTTTTCTGAATTCAGTTTGCATTTCTGGAAGTTCCCTGTCACTATACTGATGTCACTTGAAAACTAAGGTGTGCCTAACCCAAGCCATGGTATTTTCAATCTCCTCACACTGTGAAAGTTGGACAATGAACAAGGAAGACAAAGAAGAGTTGATGTCTTAGAATTATAGTGTTGGGAAAGAATGCTGAAAATACCATGGGGTGCCAGAAGAATGAGCAACTCTGTCCTGGGAGTTCAGCTGAAATGCTCCTTGAAAACAAGAATGGCCAGACTTCATCTCACTTACTCTGGTCATGTTTTCTGAAGGAACCTTTCCCTGGAGAAGGATATCATGCTTGGTAAAGTAGAGGGTCAGTGAAAAACAGGAAGACCCTCAATGAGATGAATTGACCCAGTGGCTGCAATGATGGACTCAAGTATAGCAAAGATTGTGAAAATGGCACAAGACCAGGCAGTGTTTCATTCTGTTGTACATAGGGTTGCTATGAATCAGAACCAACTTGATGGCATCTAAATGCAAAAGCATACTGCTATAACCATTTTTGAATTATCTTCAGCAAAATTTTAACTGACTGTGCTATTAATGATATTGTTCAATAATATCTACATTGTTTGATCACCTTTCTTTGAGTAGGCACAATTATCTACCTCTTCCAATAAGTTGTCCACTTTTCTATCTTCCAAATTTCTTGGCATAGACAAGTAACCACCTCCGGCATGGTATTTTTTTTTGAAATATCTTAATGGATAGTCCATCAATTTCTGAAGCCTTCTTTATTGCCAATTCCTATAGTGCAGCTTGGAATTTTTCCTTCAATACTATTGGTTCTCAATCACATGCTACCTCCTGTAATAGTGAACATCATCCAATTATTTTTTTGTACAGTGACTTTGTGTATTCTTTCCATTTTCTTTTGATGCTTCCTGCATCATTCAATATTTTATGCGCTGAGTCCTTCAATATTGGAACTTGAGGCTTGAATTTTTTCTTCAGTTCTTTCAGCTTGAAAAGTGCAAAGCATATTCTTCCCTTTTGGTTTTCTAACTTCAAGTCTGTGCATATTTCATTACACTTCTTTGCTTTGTCTTCTAGAGCTGACCTTTGAAATTTTCTGTTAAATTCTTATTTTGCCATTTATTTCAATGAGCTACTCTCCATTCAAAGAGCAAGTTTCAGAGTCTCTTCTGACTTGCATTTTTGAAGACAAAAAAAATAAAAGATTGTTCCTTTCCTGTCTTTTTAATGACAATTTGCTTTCTTCATGTATGATGTTCTTGATGTTATCCCACAATTCTACCAATTCTTCATAGTGTGTTGATGTTTTATGGTATTTTTTGCATGTCTGTTTTGTTAAAAGGTCAAAATCTTTCTAATTTCAGTATTATGAAATAAATTAAAATATTTTTCATTCAAAGAAACATATATATACATATTAAACTTATTAAGGCAATATTGGTGAGTAAATAAGGAATTTCTGACTCAAAGTGTATATACATTGGAAATGTTTTACTTTATAATAGTCAATTTATATTTGTGTCAATTTATTATTTCATTGATAATCTTTACTAATTGATTCATTTTTCATTTCCCTAACTATTATTTTATAGAAGGTCCTTCAATAAGATACTGTTGAGATATTTTGATAGTTTGTCTGAAGATGTTATTTTAATTTTATTTGGTTATTTGATTATTTTAAAGGATAGGTTAGCTTGATATAAATTAATCTTGTTGTTGTTGTTATGTGCTGTCTAGTCTGACTCGACTCATAGTGACCCCTCCTTGGGTTTCCAAGGCAGTATCATTACAAAAATAGATTGCCCCATTTTCCCTATGAGGAGTGGCTGGTGGGTTTGAACCACCAGCCTTCTGGTTAGCAATCAAGTGCCTTAGGCACTATGCTACCAGAGCTCCTGATATAAATTAACAGCTACCAACAATTCTCTTTCAGTACTTTAAGAGTCAATTCAGTCTAATTGTCTTTTCTTTATAACTTCTTACTTCTCTCCCACTAATCAATTTCACTTACTGGTTCAATGTCCTAGATATTCACTCAAATGTGTAGAATTCACTTTTTTAATCTTGCTTAGGGCTTTTTTAAATGTCTGTATGTAGTTATACATGTCTTTAGTCAAATATTTAAAAAATATGAAGTCATACTACTTTGCATTTATCTCTCTTGTATGTTTTCTTTTCCCTTTCTTTCTGGAATTACAATTAAGTATATATTTCCTCTTTCTTTTATATTTTCCATGTCTTTACTTGTTTGTACTACACTGTGGATAATATTTTCACATTTATCTTCCAGTTCACTAATATTATTTCCAGTTCCTTAAAATATTTATTTAGTTTTTAATTTTAATGATAATGTTTTCCTATATAAAATGTCTATCATTTTATTTTTTCACATTGCCCTGGATTTTTTTTTTTTTTTTTTTTTTTTTCATGTTGTGCACCTCTCTTTGTCTTCCTTTTCCATAGTTTAATTGTGTTGGTCATTCTCTTTTGATGTATTTCCTTTCCCTTCACCCAAATAAATACCTGTCTCTTACCTATCTAGCAATTTTTTCTCCCCTTACCCCCCATCACTGGTAACCAAGAAAGAAAGTTTCTTTCCACATGTAAATCTTTCCCTCACTTTTCACAATAGTGGAATGATGCAATATTTGTCCTTCTGTGATAGACTGATTTCACACAGCATAATGTACTCCAAATTCATCCACGGTATGTGGTGTTTTGGGGATTCTACATTAATGTTAGTGTTACACAGTATTCTATTTCATATATGTACCATAGTTTGGTTATCTATTCCTCTGTTGATGGGAACTTAGGTTTTTTCCATCTATTTCCTATGATGTATAGTGCTGTGATTAAAATGTGTGTTCACATATCTATTCATACCCTGCTCTCATCTCTCATTTCTTGAGGATATACATATATATATATAGAGAGAGAGAGAGTAATGGGATTTCTGGATCAAATTGTATTTCTATTTCCAACTTTTAAAGGAATTGTCATGCCATATTCCATAGCAGTTGTATCAACTTACACTCCTAATAGTAGTGAATGAATGTCCCAATCTCTCCAGATCCTCACTAACATTTGTTATTTTCTTTTGAACTTTGCTGTTATTGCTGGGGTGAAATTGTACCTAATTGTTTTGATTTCCATCTCTCTAATGGCTAGTGATCATGACTATTTATTCATTTGTTGGTTAGTCACCTGAATATCTTCTTTGGTGAAGTGTCTGATCATGTCTTCTGCTCATTTCCCAACTGGATTATTTGTCTTTTTGATAACATGGTGTTGGAGTTTTCTATAAATCTTAGAGATAAGTCACATGTCATATATGTAATTGCTGAATATTTTCCCCTATTCTGTACATTCTCTTTTTTATTCTTATAGAGAAGTGTTTTGATGTGCCTAAGATCTTAAATTTTAGAAGGTCCCAATCATCTAGTTTATCTTCTGCTGTTGTGTGTTTTTACTTATGTAAAATTAACTTATATATTGTCTTTGATAATTGTATGCATAATTTATAAGGTTTTTTTTTTTTTAATTTTTATTGTGATTTGGGTTTACAGAGAAAATTCACTTTCCATACAGCAGCTTACATATACTTTGTCTCATGACATTGACTACAATTTACCACAATGCAATAGCTCACCTCCCACTTCCTCCCATAGTTACTTCTTCCTTGTGTCCTTCCCTCCATGTACTCATGCACCCTGAACTGACTCCCTGTGCATGCACAGCCCTTCTATTCTCCCATAATTAATCTCTCCAAGGAGTGTGTCTACCTTATGTAATCTTCAGCTCATAAGCCTGTCTTTTATTTGGCTGGCAGCCACAGAAGTGGGTTCAATTCCAGACCTGAAAGGCAGTTCAGGCCATAGCCTCAGTGGTTCCGTGAAAACTGGTCCTTTTTTTTTAAAAAAAAAAAAGGTTATGACTTTTGTTCCACATTTTTCTCCCACTCAATCCAGGATCGCCTACATAGACCCCTCTCCGAGAGATTGACAGTGGCAGCCAGGCACCATCTAGTTCTTCTGGTCTCGTAGTCATATAGGCTGAGGATTGCATGGTGTACCAGTCACTTGGACTAATCGTTTCCATGCATCTTTGGTTTTCTTCATTCTTCTTTGCTCTGAATGAGAAGAGACCCATTATTGCATCTAGATGGCTACTTGCAAGCTTTTAAGATCCCAGTCACTACTCACCAAAGTAAGTGTGGAACAATGTTTTTGTGTAGTAACTTATGTTGAACTTGATGTCCCCTGCAACTATGGTCCCAAGCCCACAGATCCAACTACTCACTCCCTGGTGGTTACATTTGTGTGTCAAGTTGGCTAGGCCTGGTTGAGTGGTTGGGAAGCTGGATGTAGTATTCCCCATGATGAGACTGGTAATCAACTCCATGGTGCAATCTATTGTGAGCAGCTGAGTAGCTGAGTAGCTGCCTTTGGGTATGTGGTCTTCTTCCCATATGTAAGAAAGAGCTGTGGGAATGGTCTCTAGCTTGTGGCAAGATTGAACCCTGTATGTAGCTGTGTCATTGCTCAGCAGCCTGCCATGCTCTGAGGACCTTGGGACTTTCAATGGATTTGAGTTAATACCCTGCCATGTGGTTTGGTAATATCAGGACTGTGCCTTTTTATTTGTCAACCTTGGGCTTGTCAGTCTCAGCAGCTACCTGCTGTCTGAGTGAAAAATTCTCTAACTCTAATGGGCCAGGAGCAGGAGGAGGTGGAGCTGAGCCCCAAGGTTGAGGGGCTTTCACCCAGCCCTTAGAGCCTGGCACTTTGAACTTGGACTTTAAACTGTAAGAAAACAAAAAAAACTGTTTGTTTAAGCCATCCTATTTGTGGTATATTCTAGTCAGAGTGGCACAAGGTAACCAGGATACTCCCTCTGGGTAGCTGGCTATGGCCAAGAAGTAACTACAAACTTTCCCCTTTTCAGCTCTACTATACACCTGGGAATTCTGCAGAAACATTGTTTGCCAACTCTATAGATGGTCCTGGGCACACTCCCCCCTCATAGACATACCTAATAATTCAGCCTGTGCACCCATCTATCCACCCATGTATCAATGTTTCCCTTCACTGACAATGCTGTACTGTATGTGCAAAAGAGTTCATCTTTGTTATCTGCACCCCCCATTCACCACTCTATGTCTTTCTCTTCCTCATTGCCACAATATTGATCACTCACATTTGGTAAATTGCCCTTCTCTTTACCCAATCCAATACTTGTCTCTACCTATGTAACAGTGTTCTCTTTCCTCCCCTCATACCCTTGGTAACCAACAAAATAACTTTCCTTCCATATATAAACCTTTCCTTGACTTTTTATAATAATGGACTAATACAATATTTATCCTTCTGTGATTGACTTATTTCACTCTTCATAATGTCATCCAACATCATCCACATTATTTGGTGATATATGTTATTCTTTAAGGTTGCATACTATTCCATTTTCTATACCATAGTTTGGTTATCTATTCTTCAGTTGATGGAAACCTAGGTTGTTTCCATCTTTTGGCTATTGTAAACAGTGCTGTGATGGACATGGGTGTGCATATATGTGGTCTTGTTCTGGCTCTCACTTCTTTAGATATATACCTGGTAATGGAATGGCTGGGTCAAATGGTATTTCTAATTTCAACTTTTGAAGGAATCGCCATACTGCTTTCAACAGTGGTTGTATCATGTGACAGTTCCACCACCAGTGTATGAGAGTCCCAATCTCTCCGCATCCTCGGCAGCATTTGTTAATTCTGTCTTGTTGAACTTTGCTACTACTATTGGGGCAAGATGGTATCTCATTGTTATTTTGATTTGCATCTCTCTAATGGCTAGTGATAGTGAGCATTTCTTCATATATTTGTTGGCCACCTGAATATCCTCTTTGGTGAAGTGTCTATTCATGTCTTCTGCCTATTTTTTAACTGTATTATTTGTCTTTATGTTGATGAGTTGTTGGAGTTTTCTATAAATTCGAAAGAAATAAGTTGCTTTTATGTAAGTCATTGCCAAATGTTTTTTTCCCCAATCTGTAGGTTTTCTTTTGACTCTTTTGGAAAAGTCTTTGGAAGCAAATAAAAATTTAATTTTTAGAAAGCCCTATTTATCTTCTGCTGTTTGTGCATTTTGGGCTATGCTTGATAGGCTATTTATACCATATATTAAGGCCTCTAAATTTGCCCTAGTTTTTCCTTGAGGAACTTTATAGTTTTAGGTTTCACATTTAAGTTTTTATCCATTTGGAGTTAGGTTTTGTGTATGATGTGAGGTACAGATCTTGTTCCATTTTTCTGCAAATGGATAACCAGTTTTGCCAGTACCATTTGTTAAATCCCATTTAATGGATTTCAGCCCTTTGTCAAAGATCAAAACTACCAGGCAGTTTTGACTACTGTGGTTTTACAGTAGGTTTTAAGATCTGGAAGTGTGAGGCCTCTTACTTTGTTCTTCTTCTTCAATAATTATTTGCTAATTTGAGGTCCCTTTCCTCTCCATATAAATTTAGTGATTGGTTTTTCCATGTCCTTAAAGAATGTTGATGGGATCTGGATTGGGATTGCATTGAGTGCATAGATTGCTTTGGGTAGAATTGATCTTTTCACAATGTTCAATCTTCCTATCCACGAGCATAGGATGTTCTTCCATTTATGTAGATCTCTTATGATTTCTTGAAGTAGTCTTTTATAGATTTATTCTATGGGCCTTTTGTGTCTCTGGTCAGATTTATTTCAAGTATTTTATTTTTTTGATAGTTATCGTAAATGATATTGATTCTCTTATTTGTTTTTCAGCCATCTTTTTGTCAGTGTAAAAGAATCCAACTGATTTTTGGATGTTGATCTTGTATCCTGACACGATGCTAAATCTCTCAATTAGTTTCAGTAGATTTTTAACTGAGTCTCTTGGGTTTTCTAGGTATAGGATCATATCATCAGCAAACAGGGATAGTTTGACTTTTCCTTGTCAATTTGGATGCCTTTGGTTTCCCTTTCTTGCCTTATTGCCCTGCCTAGGACTTCCATTCCAATGTTGAATAGAAATCATATTAGACATCCTTGTCTTGTTCCTGTTGTCAAGGGAAATGGTTTCAGTCTCTCTCCATTGAGAATAATGTTGGCTGTTAGTTTCACATATATGCCCTTTATTTTGTTGAAGAATGTTCCCTGTATTCCTATTTTCCTGAGAGTTTGATCAAAAAGGGTGTTGGATTTTATCAAATGTTTTTTTCTACATTGATTGATATGATCATGTGGTTCTTTTCCTTTGTTTTATTCATGGGATCGGTGATGTTGATTATTTTTATAAAGTTGAACCATCCTTGCATTCCTGATATGAACCCCACTTGGTCATAATGAATTATTCATTTGATATGTTGTTGGAGTCTATTGGCTAGGATTTTGTTGAAGATTTTTGCATCAATATTCATGAGGGATATTGGTCTGTAGTTTTCCTTTTGAGAGATGTCTTTGCCTGGTTTTGGTATCAAGGCTATGCTTACTTCATAAGATGAATTTGGGAGGGTGCCACTCTTTTCTATGTTTTGGAATAGTTTGAGCAAGATTGGTGTCAGTTGTTCTCTGAATGTTTGATAGAATTCTCTGGTGAAACTGTCTGGGCCAGGACTTTTTAGTTGGTAATTTTTTTTTTTTTTTTTCAATAACCTGTTAAACTTCTTCTTTTGTTAGAGGCCTTTTCAACTTTTCAGTCTGTGTTAGTTTCAGTAAGTAATGTGTTTCTAAAAATCTGTCCATTTCTTCCAGATTTTCAAAGTTGTTGGAGCACAGTTCTTTATAGTATCCTGATTTTATCCTTTTTATTTCAGTTGGTTCTGTTGTGATGTCACTATTTTGTTTCTTATTCATTTTATTTGTATTCTCTCTCTTTTTCCTTTGTTAGATTTGACAGTGGTTTGTCAATTTTATTAATCTTTTCAAAAAAATAAATTCTAGTCTTGTTGATTTTTTTCTATTGTCTTTCTATTTTCCTTTTAATTGATTTTTGCTCAAATCTTTATTATTTTCTTTCCTCTGGGGACTGTAGGCTTCTCTTGCTGTTCTTTTCCTAATTGTTGGAGATGTTGAATTAAGGTATTGATTTTGTCTCTTTCTTCTTTTTTTGATGTGTGCATTTATTTGTATAAATTGGCCTCTGATCACTGCTTTTGCTGTGTCCCAAAGATTTTGGCATGTTGTGTTTTCTCATTTGATTAAAGGAATTTTTTTTTTCATTTAATATTTTATTTCTTCCATTACGCAGTTGTTCTTAATGAGAGTGTTGTTCAGTTTCCATGCGTTTGCTCTTTTTCTGTTCATCTTTCTATTGTTGATTTATAATTTGATAGAATTATGATCTGAGAAGATGCTTTGTAGTATTTCAATGCTTTTAAATTTCTTAAGGCTTGCTTTATACCCTAACATCTGGTCTATCCTCAAGAATGTTCCATGTACACTGGAAAAGAATGTATACTGTGTTGGATGTAGTGCTCTGTAGATGTCTATAAGGTCAAGTTGGTTTGGATTGGATTGTTTAGCTCTTGTGTGTCTTTGTTGAGTTTCTTTCCAGTTGTTTTATCCTTCATTGAAAGTGGTGTATTATACAGCAGGCTGGATGTCTGTATTAGAATATATAAAAGGTTTCAAAAAGCTATTAAGCAAACAAAAGAAAAAAAAATTGATTAAGAAACCATTGGAAATGGAGAGCATTAGTACAGCTCCAAAATATTTCCTACAAAAAGCTCAGAATAAATGGAAAAAGGACACTGGTCAGAACAGAAAGAAAAAAGTAGCTCTTGAGGACAGAATTTAAAGACACTATCCTAGAAATGGGAGCTCTGGTAGCATAGTGGCTAAGACACTTGCCTGCTAACCAGATGGCTGGCAGTTCAAACCCACCAGCCACTCCTCAGAAGGAAGGTTGGGCAATCCTACTTCCATAGTGATACTGCCTCGGAAACCCAAGGAGGGGTCGCTATGAGTCGGGGCCGACTCGATGGCACATAACAACAACAACAATCCTAGAAATACAATTTTTTTGGCCCCAATGTGAATTTTGTTGTCACAGAATACTTCAAGTCATAAAATCACTTTTTCAAACATTTGAAAGCAGCTACAGATACATGGAGTGTGGAAAATGATTTATGATTCTACAGTGTATCATGTCAAATTTCATGATGACTTTTTAATGACTGGGAGATCTGGTGACATTGTGCCTAATGCATTTGATTGCTAACCAGAAGGCTGGCCATTCAAACCCACCAGCCACTCCACAGAAGGAAGACTGGGCAATCTATTTCCATAGAGATACTGCCTTGGAAACCCAGGAAGGAGTCACTCTAAGTCAGATTTGACTTGATGGAACTGAGTTTTGTTTTTACTATGGGTGCGGAGTCATCTATTTGCCTTTTAGTTCTGTTAAAGTCTGATTTATGTATTTTGGGGCTCTCTCATTGGGTTCATAGATATTTATTATGGTTATATCTTCTTGTTCAATTGATTCTTTAATCATTATATAATGTCCTTCTCATCTCTTATGGTGGTTTTTGTCTTAAAAGTCAATATTATCAGAAATTAATATCACCTCCCCTGCTCTTTTTTGGTTGACATTTGCTTGACATATCTTTTTCCAACTTTTGCTTTTTAGTCTATTTTTAATCTTTGTCTCTAAGGTGTGTCTCTTGAAAACAGCATATTGATGGGTCATGTTTTCTTATCCAGTCTGCAACTCTCCATCTCTTGTTATTGTTGTTGTTGTTATGTGCCATTGAGTCAGACCTGACTCACAGTGACCTTTCTTGGGTTTCTGAGCTGTATCACTATGGAAGTAGATTGCCCAACCTTCCTTCC
>NW_006921773.1:1774696-1775894 GCF_000298275.1 Orycteropus afer afer | reverse complement strand
ATTCTTACTGGCTGTCCTTTGTAAGTAACTTTTTGTTTTTCCCATGCTGCTTTCAGGATTCTGTCTTTGTCTTTGGTTTTGATGAGTTTGATGATAATGTGTCTTGGTGATTTTCTTTTGGTGTCTATCCTGTTTGGAGTTCGTTGGACTTCCTGAATGGATATAATCTCATCTTTCATCATATCAGGGAATTTCTCCTCAGACAAATTTTGGACAAGTTCCTCAATGGTTTTATTTTTCTCTTCCTGTTCTGGAATTCCAATGACACGTAGGTTATTCTTTTTGATGGTATCCCACATGAACCTTAGGCTTTCTTCACTTTGTTTTGATTTTTTTCTGATTGATCCCATTCCAAAAAATTATTCAGGCATTTATTTGTCTACAATCTTATTAATTCTGTCTTCCATTGCATCAGTTCTGCTCCTTTGCCCTTCCAATGTGTTATCTATTTCTGACAATTTAGTATTAATCTTCTGGATTTCTACCTGTAGATTTAGACTCATTTCTAATTTTTCATTTATTTTATCATTTTGTTCTTGTATTTCCTTCCAAAATTCTTCTAGGGTTTTTTCTGTCTGTTTCTCAATCCTTTGAAGATACTTAAATATAATTATCTTGAGTTCCTTTTCAGAGAGTTCCAATGCTGCTTCTTCCTCAGGAATGTGTTCTGGTTCTATATCTTGCTCCCTTGTTTCTACCCCTTTATCTTTCTTCTTTGTGTAGACTGTGATGGTCTGTTGTCTCTGAAGCATCATAGAATTGTAGTATTTAGATTTCTGTTAACTGTTTGTGAAGAGCAGTCAAGGGTGGTTCAGGCTCTTCTTGGTGGTTTTTCATTGTTGGCCCATTGGTGGAGAGGGAGGTGGTGGCTCTCGTTCAGCAAGTGACGTTGCAGGAGGTGTGGGTGTAGTTGTGTCTTATGGGGACTGTTGCTGTCTCCCACTCAGTTAGACAAAAATTACAACTGTATAACCATCAATAAACTGATAGCACCTGGACAAAAAATACACCATGTTATCACACAGGTATAATAACCAGAAAAAGAAAAAAGGGAAAAAGAAGGAAACAAAAAGAAAAGGAAAAACTGCAATATCTGAGGATACTAAGAGAAAAAAGGTAAAGAAGGAGACTAATGAAGAAAAAAAGGGGAAAGATGCAAAAGCAAAAACAAGGAATGAGGTTAACCATGAGAAGAAAA
>NW_006921773.1:1768044-1774596 GCF_000298275.1 Orycteropus afer afer | reverse complement strand
CATGTTATCATTTCCTTTGTTGCTGTTGTTTTAGTGTTTGCTAAATATTTGTGCTAGTCTTTTTTTTTTTTTTTTAATTGTGATGTGAAAGTTTAACACTTTTCTTTAGGTTACCCTGTGATTTATAATTTTCTCTTTGAGTTTAGAACAGTCCATCCTATCTTGAGTTCCTCTCCATTTAGAAGTTCTGTAACTGCACTATTTTTCTCCTACATTTGGTTTGTATTTGGTTTCATTTGCCAATTAATGTCTCTGGTTCCCTGTTTACATTCTTGTAAGTTCTTTGGATACTTCTATAGCTGTGTTGGTTTATGGGTTATTTCATCTTGTGTATTAATAGTCAGTTGTTGTTTGCTATTATTTGTTCTCTGTTCAAAGGACCACTTTTAGCATCTCTTGTAAGGTTGGTCTTTAACAAATTTCCTTAATTTCTGCTTGTCAGCAAATCTCCTAATTTCACCATCATATTTGAGGGACAATTTTGTCATGTATATAATTCTTGGTTGGAAATTTTTCTCTTTCATGGTTTTATATATACCATGCCATTGCCTTCTTTTGCATGATTTCTGCTGAGAAATGAGAGCTTATGCTTATCAATTGTGCTTTGTAGGTAACTTTTTGTTTTTCCCATGCTGCTTTCAGAATTCTTTGTTTCTCTTTGGTTTTAGTGAGTTTGCTGGTGATATGTCTTGGTGATTTTCTCTTGGGGGTCTATCCTGTTTGTGATTTATTGGACTATATTTTCATCTTTCATCATATCGGAGAAGGTCTCTTCTGAGAAATCTTGGACAATTTTCTCAGTGGTTTATTTTTCTCTTCCTGTTCTGGAATTCTGATGACACATAAGTTATCTGTTTTGATGGTATCCCACTAGAATGTTAGGATTTTTTCAATTTGTTTTTATCTTTTTTTCTGATTTATCCCTTTCCAAATAAGTATTCATTTATTTGTCTTCAATCTCATTAATTCTGTCTTCCATTGCATCAATTCTACTTCTTTGCCTTTCAAATGTGTTATCTATTTCTGACAATTTGGTATTAATCTTCTGGATTTCTATCTGTAGATTTAGAATCATTTCTAATTTTTCATTTTTTTTTTTACCATTTTGTCCTTGTATTTCCTTCCAAAATTATACTAGGGTTTTGTCTGTTCTTTCCTTAGTTTTGTCAGTGTTTTCCTTGATCTGTTTCTCAATCCTTTGATTATACCTAAGTATAATTCTTTTGATTTCCATGTCAAGGGGTCCTAATGCTGCTTCTTCTTCAGGTATGTGTTCTGGATCTGTATCCTGGTCCCTTGTTTCTACTGCTTTGTCTTGCATCTTTGTGTGGACTATGATAGTTCGTTGTCTCCAAGACATTGTGACGTTGTTGTATTTAGGTCTCTGTTAACTGTTTGTGAAGAGCAGTTAAGGATGGGCCAGGCTGTTCTTGGTGGCCATTTATCATTGGTCCATTGGTGAAGGAAGTGGTGTCTCTCACTCAGTAAGTGTAGCTGCAGGATGTGTAGGTGTGGTTGTGTCGTTTGGTCAGGGTTGCTGTCTCCCACTCAGTTAGACAAGAACATTGATCGAAAAAACAATCAGAAAAGCAAAATCAAGCAAGCAAAAAGCACTGCATAACACACAGGAACAATCACTAAACAAAAAGAAAACAAAAACCCTGCAATATCTGGGGAAGGGGCAATTATAGAGAAGAGAGAAAAGAGGTATCAGGAGACTAATGAAGGAAAAATTGGAAAAATGCAAAAAGAAAAACAAGGAATGGAGCTAACCAAGAGAAAGAAAAAAAATGGGAATCAGGAACAGGGAAGAGAGGACAAGCTGAAAACTAGAACCTGGGAATAGAAGAATAAAGAATAACAATAAAAAGGATAAAATAATAGTAATAATAATGATAGTAATAATTTTAAAACACAAAAAAACAAACAAAATGGGGCAGAGCAGGGGAGGGCAGGGCATCCAGGCTCTGTCAGAGCACACAAACTGAGATGGAATTCCTGCTGGCCCAGAAGGTGAGTGAGAGAGAGGGATGTCTGCTCCTCCATTCACCAAAAGGGTGTGGGGTCTAAGAGTAACAAAGGTAATATCACACCTTTCCAGTCATTCCCCTCTGAAATGTCCTTGCAGTTCCCAGCAATTGGAGACTATTCTTAGGTCCCTGGAATCTGAGAAACACTATCACTTTCAATATACAAAATGTTTAACCACTTGTAAACATTAAAAATGGCTGTGCCCTCTGGACAGGAAAATGTCCACAGCTCACCCATCTCACTCTTCTTATCTTCCCCTTTTATTCACTGGCCACCAGTGCAGTCCTCTGTGCAGCCCTTGGCCATCAGGGCCAATTTTTAGTTTAATTCTTAGTTCCTTACACCACTAGGGTATATCCAAGTTGCCCATCCCGTCAGGATTGCTGATAGACCACAGCTCCATATGTCTCCTTTTTTGGTGTTTTCATGCAGGTTCTTCTACTAGTAGGTGTTTAGTCCATTTCTGTATCCTTCCTTTCAAAGATCTGTATCTGTGTTAATTGATTCCCTTTTTCTTTGTCAAAGAGGGTCTGTGTTGTTTGTCTGCCTATTCTTACCCTCTTTTATTAGTATTTTTTAATGTGTTAATTTGATTGCTAACCAGAAGGCTGGCTGTTCAAACCCACCAGCCACTCCTCAGAAGGAAGGTTGGGCAATCTACTTCTGCAGCGATACCACCTCGGAAATCCAAGGAGGGGCCGCTCCTTGGATCTGACTTCACTCCAGCATTTTATTATTATTATTATTATTATTATTATGTTTATCTAACTATTTCTTGTTTGATTTTGGTGTTTCTTGGACCTACTGTCTTGTATTCAAAATGGTCACTTTTCTCATGTATTTTGACATTTTTTCAATATTAAGTTGATGCTTGCCCTGACATTATTTGTTAGAATGTATGTTCCTTTCCAGAGAATTGCCTTTTGCTTCAGGGAGATACGCAATAATGTTACTAACTCTGAACTGCTTTATTAATTTTGGATTTTGGATTTCTGCACCATGTAGGTTGCATAATTTCCAATTCTAATTTGATACGCACTGCCGTTGAGTCAGAACCAACTCATAGCAACCCCTCCTTGGATTTCCAAGGTGGTATCACTACGGAAATAGATTAAACAACCTTCCTTCTGAGGACTGGCTGGTGAGTTTGAACCACCAGCCTTCTTTTTTAGCAGTCAAATGTCTTAGGCACTATGCCACCAGATATTACTTACAGGTAAATGGCTATTATTTCTCAAAAGAAAATTTTATTGCCAGGTATAATCTAAAACCAAAATCAAACCTAACCAGTTGCCATCAAGTCAATTCAGACTGACAGTGACCCTCTGTATATCAAAATAGAACTGTGTTCCATAACATTTTCAGTGGCTGATTTTTCAGAAGTAGACCACCAACCCTTTTTGGTTTATTTGTTTTAAAGTGTCTCTGAGTGGATTCAAACCTCCAACTTTTAGGTTAACAGCTGAGTGTGTTAACTAACTATTTACAACACTCAGGGACTCCACTCGACATCTAGAACATTGCAAAAATAATCTCCCCTTTTATTTCCCTTTTTGGTTTTACAGGTTATGTTTTAATCATTACTTCTCATTTAAAAGTAGACTGTTGTATGTATTAACACTTTGTAAGTGTTGCCTTTCTTCATCTCATGTGGCCCAAGACACTGCCCTTGAAACTGGTAGTCATCAAAGACCAGACAATTTTTAAGTCTTGATTATCATAATGACTAAAACACAGATAAACAAGCAAAACTAAACTCAGGGCTGGGAACAATCTTTGTATTTCAAGAGTTGTTTTCCTTTGTATTGGGGAATTTACTTCATTTTATACTTCAACAGTACATTTAATCAAATACTTATTTTGTTTTAATGCATGTGTTTTCACAGAAGTTATTTTCACATTGTCTCGTCTGCCATATTAGCAGAAATTAAAGTTTTGAAGAATTGTTAGAACATTTCTAGAATTATAAAATCAGTTGAAAAGTTCCATCTTTTTTTCCCCTATATATCATAGAATATTTATATTCTTTTAAAATATTAAATTATCTATTTTTTAGATAGTATAGAACTACGTATTTTAGTTAAGTGGTTCTTTGAGAAAATTTTACATATATATATTTTATTAACATTGGACAGCTTATTTTTAATTTGGGACCATTTAAATCTTTATAAAACCTTGTGTATATAATTAATATTTTTATATTATCATAGAATTACATGGACATTACTTAAAACAGTGTGTTCTTTGTGAAGTGATATATAACTCATAACTTTTTTTTTTTCTTATGTTTTACTCACACAAGCACACTTATCAATCATCTTCTGTATTTTTTTTTTAAGACTACCAATGATGGTATATTTTATTGGTCCCCAATGAACTATTATTTCAATATAATCATTCTTATTCTTTTTTTTCCTCCCTTGATTTTATCTCTAACTTTTTTCTTTATTATTTATTCCACCTGATTTATCTTGCTTTACTGTCTTTCTTTTTCCTCCACAGAGTTTAAAATGTAATAAATTCCATTTCTTTCATTAATTTTGAAATACAAAGATTTCCATAGCTATACATATATCCTGGGAAAAAAATGTTATCAGATATAATCACATATAATATTTAGCCAAAAGTTTTACCCTGTTATTTACTAAACAAACTGTAATTATAGATTCTTTTGTTCTAAACTAAGAGCTGTTTAGACTAGCTTTGAGTCCCCAGTTACTGTCTGATCTCTTTCATTTGTGTCCAGTTACTGTCATAGAATAAGGGCTATTGCTTTTTATAGAGTGGAATAGTATGTGTATGTGTGTGTGTGTGTGTGTGTATTTGAGAAAAATATAGTGTCCTTTTTCAGTTCATAAAGGACTCTCACATTCTTGCTAAATATATATTTGTGACATTTCAATGTCATTTAATCATAACTAGCCATACTTTTGTAATAAGTAAAATCATAATAGTTTTATTGCTTTTCTACTCACTGTGGCAAAACAGAGGGAGAGTTATTAAATATAGTTTGTTTGTTTAATTTGCTATATTGTATATTCTTACATTCCTAAGTTCTTTCCTTGTTTTAATACTATACAATTTCATATTTAAAGATCCATTACAAATGTATCCTTCTTGTGAATTATTTTAATTAAATGTTGTTTGTATTTATATAGAATTTTGCTCTAACTTGTACATTTTCTGCTATGAATATCACTATCTCACCTTTCTTTCAGCTGGTGTTTCTCTGATATATCTTTAAATATTCTCTTATTTTTACATAAGAGATATATTCTCTTATTTTTGTTTGGGATATGCTTATTTCAAATCTCATATAGCTAGACTATTTGATCTATTTAGAATGAATTTTCTTAAAGTAATATTTAAATGAATAATATCTAGCAATAACATACAGTTCCCCATTTGTCTTATTATAAATTACCTTCCCTTACTTACTTATTTTTAAACCTTAAATATATTAAAGATTCCCTTACTACCATTGAGTCAGATCTGACTCATAGCAACACATTTTTAGGTTTCCAAGGTGGTATTGCTAAAGAAATAGATTGCTCAATCTTCCTCCGAGGAGTGGTTGGTGGGTCTGAACTGTCAGCCTTCTCGTTAGCAGTCAAATGCCTTAGGCACTAGGCCACTCCTCAGAAGGAAGATTGAGCAATCTATTTATGTAGTGACAGTGCCTCCGAAACCCAAGGAGGAGTTGCGATGAGTAGGAAACGACTCCAAGGCAGTGAGTTTCTTTTTTTTTTTTTTTTTTTAAATTGAAGATTAGCCTTTTTATTTTGGTCTAGTGATTTGTATACTTTATGTAATAGTTTTATTTATGTCTGGATATTTAAACATCCCCTAGAATAGTAACTTCTATTATCATATCAATTTTCGGTATAAATTCAAAACCTTCTCTCACTTCCCTCATCTTCCAGTTTCTCTTGAAATAACATGAACATTTACATCCAGGTTTTCATGTTTTAAAATATTTCTCTTATGTTTCAATACAGTGCTCATGAAAATAATTTAAGACATTATTTAGAAAGAACTAAATTATATCTTACGTTGCTCACAAATATTAATTTTTATATTATTCTTTTATTGTCAGATGACTCTATCTGTCATTAAACTAATACCAGGCAGTTTTGACTACTGTGGCTGTATAGTAGGTCTTGAGATCTGGCAGTGTGAGACCTCCTACTTTGTTGTTCTTCTTCAATAGTGATTTGCTTATGCAAGGTCTCTTTCCTTTCCATATAAAGTTAGTGATTGGTTTTTCCATATCCCTAAAGAATTTTGACGAGATCTGGATTGGGATTGCATTGAATGTATAGAATGCTTTGGATAGAATCGACATTTTCACAATGTTCAATCTTCCTATCCACAGCATGAGATGTTCTTCCATTTATGTAGATCTCTTATCGTTTCTTGAAGTAGTTTTTTATAGTTTTCTTTGTACAGGTCTTTTGTGTCCCTGCTAAGATTTATTCCCAAGTATTTTATTTTTTTGGTAACTATTGTAAATGGTAGGAG
>NW_006921773.1:1753743-1763172 GCF_000298275.1 Orycteropus afer afer | reverse complement strand
CTGGGAGGGGAAAAATAAAGAATAATAGTAAAAAGGACAAAAGTATTAATAATAATAATAGTTTTAAAGCAGACAAAAACAATTAAACTAATAACCAGAAAAAAAGAAAGAGAAAACTTAAAAGAAGAAAAAGAAAAAAAATCAGGGAAGGGCAGAGTAGGGCACCCAGGCTCCGTCAGAGCACACAGACTGGGATGGAGTTCCTGTAGGCCCAGAAGGTGGGTGGGAGTGGGGCATGGCCACAACTCTGTTCACCAAGTGGGTGTGGAGTATAAGAGTAACAAGGGGAATGACGTACCTTTTCAGTTGTGCAGGTCTGGAGTGTCCTTGGGGTTGCTCGCAAGTGGAATCTGTTCTTAAGTCTCTGGAATCTGGGAGAGCTCTGTCTCTTTAAATATCCAAAATGGCCAAGCCACTTGTAAAGATTCAAAATGGCTGCATCCTCCAGACAGGCAAAAGTCCACAGCTCAGCCCGCCCTCCTCTTTGCTGTTTTTCCTTTTATTCACCAGCCACCAGAGCAGTCCTCTGTGCAGTCCCTGGCTGGCAGGGCTTGTTTTTAGGTTAATTCTTAGGTCCTCCCAGACTCGGCACTCTCCAAGCTGTCTGTGCCGTGATATTAGGATTGCTCAGGATTGCTGCCAGACTGCAGCTCCATATGTCTCCTTTTTTGATGTTTTCATGCAAATTCTTCTGCTAGTTGGGGTTTAGTCCACTTCCATATCCTTCCCTTCAAGGCTCAGGGGTCCAGGTTTATCTTCTGTGTCTGTGTTAATTGGTTCCCCTTTTCTTTGTTGAAGAGGGTCTGTGCAGTCTTTTGGCCTAGTTCACAATCTTACCGGAAGTCTATTTTCAGATGACTGTATATGCAAGGATAAATTTCTGAGTCCTGATATGTCTGAGAATGTCATCATCTTTCCATGATATATGTGTTTGGATTTTGAATTCCACAGTTTGACCACAAAGATGTCTCCTCTGAATCTTGTAGTTATTATTTATTTATATATCTTTTGCTGTTATTATAATTATTACTATTATTGTTATTTGGTTGTTTAGAAACTTTATAACTACCTGTTTGGACATATATTTCTTATAGATATATGTATATAGTTTTATGTTTTGTTTCTATTCATGCTAAGCAGGAAATTATTCTAGGGTTAAATATTTCTAGACTTGTAGTCTTAACATGTCACATATTTTGTCACTTGTACTTCAGTCTTTTTGTGGGTCTTCATATCTTTCTTAAGCTTACAGAAAAAGCTGAATGTAATTTCATTTCTTAAATATTTGTTCTTTTATATGTGCATTTAATCCCAGGATTTCCATTGGTCAAAGATGTATCAGACACATGAAAACAGAAAGAAAGTTAAGGAGGCAATATTTGTAGCAGAGAATTAGAATCTGTTGCAAAATTTGATAGAAATGAAAAAATAAATAAATTAATAATGGTGAGTTAATTAGGCACACCAATAGACTATGAGCAAGATGCTATTCTAGGGTTTGATGGCACAGTATAACCAGACCCTACAAAAACCCTGATCTCCTGGAGGATATATTTTGCTGAGCAGGCAGACCATGAGCCTATATGTGCATTATGGAAAAATAGTTCTATCAAGTAACGGTAATAGTGGGGTGAGAATTAAATTGTCATGACAGAAAATGCTTGTGAAAGTAATTTAAATTAGGAAATCAGGCTGGGTTTCACTGGGGAATAGTTTGTTAAAAAAGAAATGAAGTTTATGACACTGAGAAAAGATTAATCTGGGGAAAATATAAAAGCAGTGCAAAAGCCTTTGTGATAGAATCAACATGAGGAATAAAAAAAAAAAAAAAGGTGACTGCAGCTGGGGATAGTAGAATATAGAGAATGAAAAAATATTAGTTTGAAAAGTATGACAGGCCCAGACTGAGTGAAGAATTGTGAACTAGTGTGAACTAGGAAACATTTGTTTTCAGTTTATTATTTTTTTTAATTTAATTTGATCATGCAAGAGTTCAAACATAGGTAAATGTAGAGTAGTGCAATGATTTCTCATGTACCATTACCCAGTTTTAAGAATTATCAACACATGGCAATTTAATTCACCTAGGCCCTACCAAATTTTCTTTTGCATTTTATTTTTAAAATAATCATAGCTGTTTTGGAATTATTTCTGTAAATATTGTCTTACTCTTTTTCTAAAAGTTATAGACTTTTTTTTTTTTTTTTCATAACTACTAACCATAGTATTTGCAATCACCTCATATGCATGAGAAAGCTGGGCAATGAATAAGGAAATCTAAAGTAATATTAAAGCCTTTGAAGTATGGTGTCATTGAAGAATATTGCATAAACCATAAGCTGCCAGAAGAAAGAACAAATCTGTTCTTTTTTTGGAAGAACTACTACCAGAATACTCTTTAGAAGAAAGGATTGAGAGACTTCACGTCACATCCTTTGAACATGTTTTCAGAAAGAACCAGTCTTTGGAGAAAGACCACTTGGTAAAGAAGAAGGGCAGCACCCAAGAGGAAGACCTTCAATTAGATAGATTTACACAGTGACCATAACAGTGGGCTCAAACATAGCAACAATAGTAAGGATGACACAGAACTGGGTGGTATTTGTTTTGCTATGAATAGTTTTACTAGATTCAGAACTGACTCAATGAAACCTAACACAATAGCAGGCAGTTAACACACATAAGAAAATTAAAATAATTTCTTAGAATCAATAAATATCAAGTCAGTGTCAGTATTTCTTATTGTATTGTACATGTTGTAAGTTTTTAAGAAGTTTTTTGTCGTTATTGTTTGTTTTCTTGCTTTAAAATCAAGATCCAAATAATATCAACATATTTAGACTTGGTATATTTATTAATTTTGTTTTAATGTAAAGGTTTCCTCTGCCATCTCTTTTGTTCCTTCCCATTTGTTTATTATCCACGTTTTCTTTAGTTCATTAAATATTCTCAAACTTTTACTGAAGCAGAATGGGTTAGGGTAGGTTTTCCTAGTCTCACTTTCTTGTTAGTTTTTTGTTGTTGTTGTTGTTAAGTGCCGTGGGGTCGTTTCCGACTCATAGCGACCCCATGCACAGCAGAACGAAACACTGCCCGATCCCGCGCCAGCCCCACAATCCCTGTTATACTTGAGCCCATCATCGCAGCCACCGTGTCAATCCATCTCATTGAAGGCCTCCCCCTCTTTCGTCCCTCCACCCTACCAAGCATGACATCCTTCTCCAGGGAATGGTCCCTTCTGACAACATGACCAAAATAGGTGAGATAAAGTCTGGCTATTCTTGCTTCCAAGGAGCATTCTGGCTGCACTTCCTCCAGGACAGATCTGTTAGTTTTTTTAGCAGTCCATGGTACTTTCAGCATTCTTCACCAGCACAACTCAAAAGCATCAACTCTTCTTCGGTCTTCCTTATTCATTGTCCAGCTCACATGCATACGAGATGATTGGAAATATCATGGCTCGTGTCAGGTGCACCTTAGTCCTCAAGGAGATATCCTTGCTCCTCAGCACTTGAAACAGTTCCTTCACAGTTGACTTTCCCAATGCTACACTTCGTCTAATGTCCTGGCTGCTGCTTTTGTTGGCATGGATTGTAGAACCACGCAACGTGAATTCTTTGACAACCTCAATCTTCTCTCCATTTATTGTGATGCTGTAGTTTTTTTGAAAAGTTTAAAAATTAGGTCTTACATTTTGACGCTACCTGTGTACAAACCCACCTTTATCAGAGTTTCTCTCCTGGGTCTCTCCTGGAACTGTTTGTGTTCTGTGTTCTGTCCTCTCTGTTCAGGGTAAAGTCTCCCTGGAAGAGGACGATGCTGGGTGATACTGATATTTCACATGTTACTCCTGCTTGAGCTCCTTGATATGTTCACTCTGGAACCTCGGTATTCATCCTAGAATTATAGGATCTCTGGTAGCATGATGCCTAAGGCACTAGACTGCTAGGTTGGCAGTTCAAACTCACCAACCTCTCTGGAAAAGGAAGATGGGGTAATCTACTTCCGTAAAGACTTACTGCCTCAGTTAGATTGGGCTAAATTCTTCCTGTTTTAGCTCCTGTCCTTAAAGTAGCCCCATCAAACCTTCCAGTGAGGTCCTCTAGGCTATTTGAGGTTTCTCCTCCTCAGGTCTGTCAGGAGCCCATATACCTTCTATACAAATGCTGATATAGTTTAGTTCTTGGTAGTTTTTCCCCACTTAATCATATTTTGTGATTTATGGGGATATGTTATAACTTAGTTTTGTTGCAGGCGTTATATGGGTGTTTGATATTTTGTTATCCTAGTTGTCCTGTCTGATTTAAAGAGAGTTATAACATTTAAAACCTACACCACCACTGCCTTCAAGTCCCTGCATTTTATCTTTCAGAGATGAATCATGTGAAGATTTTGGTGGAAAAGTGGCAAGATATGATTGCAATTTTGAAAGATCTTTCTGATTGCTTTGTGTTAAAATATTGTGAGGGGAAGAAGTGGAGTTGGGGTGTCCAAGAATGGGTTCACGTACCCATTCATATATAAAACATTCTGATAAATCCAGTGAGTAAGAGAGGGGTAGTAATAGACAGACATGATTTCTACGTAATGTAAGCTGGATGGGATCATGGATTCCATATGGTGTTGAAGGGAACAGAGGAGTTAATGACTGCTACTAGATGAGCTCTGGTGGTATAGAGCCTAAGGTATTTGACTGCTAACCAGAAGGCTGGAGGTTCAAACCCACTAGCCACTCCTCGGAAGGAAGTTTGGACAATCTACTTCCATAGCGATAGCGCCTCAGAAACCCAAGGAGGGGTCACTAATTGTTGGTTCAGACTCAATGGCAGTGCAGTGCATTGTGTTACTAGATGCCCAAGTGAAAGAAGATGATTCTAACTCTGATGAGGAAGATTATAGGAGGAGAATGTGTGGGGAATAGGAAAAGGAGTTTTTTTTCTTTTTCCTTTTTGTTTCTTTTTTTATTTTGTTATGTGTGAGATGCCTGTTAAATGTTCAAATGGAATTGTCACATCTGAGTGTTCATGTCTGGAATTATGAGGATCCATAAGGACTGAAATCCATTTGATTGCATTCTTTCTCTTTCTAAGCATTGATTCCTTTTTGTCTAAACTCTAGGAGAATTCCTTGAATTAATGAGTTGAGTTGCCTCTATTTTCTAATCTACTGTTTACTGACTCCACTGCATTTTAAAATAGAGCAAACTTACCTCCTAACCAAAGTTCCCTGTTTCAGATTATTACCTTCTCATAACTACCTACTCTGCTATAATGCAATGCCCTCTTGAATTACATGGAGAATACCAATTAAATATATCATATAGTTTTGGACTTTCAATTGTAAGTCTGTTTGTAAGAGAACATTGGTATAGTATTTAAAGATTGGGTCATTTATTTTCAATGCTAAACCTTTTCTTATGCCCAGTGAACAAGTGCTTTCCATGCTTACAGATGGATGGCTTTTTTTTTTTTTTTTTCAGTTGTTTATAAACTACTGGGAATTCTCTTGGAGATTGTGTTGAGTTGTTTAAATTTTTTATGACAAAACAGATGGAAAAACTTTAGATTCACTTTGCCAATTTAAAGCTTCAATTGCCTGTGTGATTTCTTTCATATCTGCAGTATCCCTGGAGGCCAAAATGTTTCTTTACTTTTTGTAGTAACCTCAATTTTTTTGTCTCCAAATATCATGCCTTCCCTCATTAACAGCTGCTTAAGGTAACTTGCCTCCCGCCCCTCATGTTCAGCCTGCTGCCACTGACCTGAAATGAAAGGTGCAGTGAATGATAAGATGCAATTTCTTATTCATATAAATTCTGGCACTTGGTTTAATATTTGGAATTAATACTGAAATTAAACTTCCATCAATACAAACGGCACCGTATCTGCCCTTGAAACTAAATTTTACCTTATTGGAAAAACTTTTCTGTAAAGGGTTAAATAGTAAATATATCAGGCTTTGCATGCTATTTGGTCTATGCTGCAACTGTTAACACTGTCCTTATCACTTAAAAGCAGTCTTAGGCAATACATAAATGTATAAGCTTGACTGTGTTCCAATAAATCTTTATTTACAGAGCAGACAGCAGACAGATTTGGGCCAGCAGCCTTGCTTTGTTGACTTTCATTATATTGCATTAACAGAATTCTACTAGAAAGCATTTCCTTTGCATTCAGTTTCCTGAGTCAACTCAAGACCCCAGATTTCCTATTGTTGATTGCTATTCCTTATTTCAGTCTCTTTCTTGCACTCAAAATCTTGCAGAAAATTCTTCCTTGGTTCAAGGTCTACCAGGAATTGCCATAGAACTCACCCCATTTATTGTATTCCTTTGATTATTTGAAAAATATTTTAATAAAATAAGAGAATTAAGTATATGCTAAGATTCCCATCTCAAATTGTTTCACTCAGATCTGACCAGGAAAACAGATTAAATATTTCAAACAAAAAGAATCTGTTTATCCTGGCGTTGGAAGCTTGAAAGAGCAAGAAAATAATCGAAATAACTTCACGGAGCAGTGATCAAACCCAGAACTAATGAAATGTGTCAAAATAGATGGAAATAACTGAAGTGAAGTGTATCCAGGAGGGTATCCGTTGGTACAGTGTCTTGTTGGGGAGGGGGCCAACATACAGAGGATGCTTGGGCTTCTAAGAGAGAGGTAAGGTCTGACCGGTGCTTGGGTCTTGAAGGGATGGACAGCTCAGTGGAGAGATCCCTTCATATGGCTGAGACTTTGATTGCCAAAGAGACATAGAAAACCTGGGATGGGAGTGCTGAAAGAAGCTGCAGGCTGGAACAAATTCCCCTCTGCTGCCACAAATGGTAACCGGAAAGCAAGAAGGACTAACTTTTTGCTTATGTAACATTTTCCCCTTAATTCCTGCCTTCAGTATGTATTTTAACAGAATGCCAACTGTTGTTAGATGTCATCAAGTCAGTTCCAACTCAAAGAAATCTATGTACAATAGAACAAAACACTGCCTAATCCTGTGCGATTCTGACAACCATTGCTATGCCTGAGCCCACCATTGCAGCCATTGTGTCAATCTTTCTCGTTGAGGGTTTTCCCCTTTTCCATTGACTCTCTATTTTACCCAGCATGATAGCCCTCTCCAGGGACTGATCCTTTCTGACAACATGACCAAAGTATAAGGCATTCTCACTTTTAAAGAACATTCAGGAAGAAAACTTCCTCCAAGGTTTGTTCTGTCTTCTAGTTCTTCTAATAGTCCACGATACATTCAATAATTTTTACCCATAATACAATTCAAATTCATCAATTCTTCTCTTGTCTTCCTTATTCATTGCCCAGCTCTCCCATTCATATGATGCTATTGAAACCCCATGGCTTGGGTTGGCCACTCTTTAATCTTCAAAGTGACATCTTTGCTCCTTAAAAATTTAAAGAGATTGCAATAGATTTGACTAATGTAACACTGTAGTAGTTAAGTTTGTGTGTCAACTTGGCTAGCCCTGGTTGAGTGGCTGGGCAACTGAATGTAGTATTCCCCATGGTGAGACTGGTAATCAACTCCATGGTGGAATCTATATGAGCAGCTGAGTAGCTACCTTAGGGATGTGGTCTGCTTCTAGTGTATAAGCAGAAACCTTGGAAAATGGTCTCTAACATATGGCACATTTGGACCCTGCATGTAGCCGTGTTGTTCAGCAGCCTGCCATGCTCTGCCGACCTTGGAACTTACAGTGGACTTGAATTAATGGCCTGCCATGTAGTTGGGTAACATCAGAACTGTGCCTTTTTACTTGTCAACCTTAGGCTTGTTGGTCTCAGCAACCAGCAGCTGTCTGAGTGAAGAAAAGTCTCTAGCTCCAGTGGGCCAGGAGCAGGAGGCAGAACTAAAGCCTAATGTTGAGGGGCTTTTATGTAGCCCCTAGAGCCTGGCACTTTGAACTCGGACTTCTAGCCTCCCGAACTGTAAGAGAATAAACTCCTGTTTGTTAAAGTCATCCCATTTGTGGTATATTTCCTGTCAGAGCAGTACCAGGTAACCAGAACAAATACACTATTTGATTTCTTGACTGCTGTTCCCATGAGCATTGATTATGAATCCAAGTAAAATGAAATCCTTGACAACTTCAATCATTTCTTCATTTATTACAATATTGTTGATAGATCTAGTTGTGAAGTTTTTTTTTTTTTTTTCTCCTTTATGTTGAGGTGTAATCCTTACTGAAGAAGGCTATAGTCTTTAATCCTCATAAAAAGTGCTTCAAGCCTTCTTCACCCTCAGCCAGCAGGGTTGAATTGTTTGCATATCACAGGTTGTTAATGAGTCCATCTCATCCCAATGCCATGTTCTTTTTCATATAATCTGGCTTCTTATATTATTTGTTCAGCATACAGATTGAATAAATATAGTGAAAGGATATAATCCTGATGTACATCTTTCCTGATTTTAAACCATGCAGTATCTCTTAATTCTATCAGAACTGCCTCTTGGTCTATGTGCATGTTCCCCATGAGCACAATTTAATGGCAAATAGTGAGGGCTTACATTTCAGGATCACATAAAAATTTCCTAGAAAAAGGTGGGTATGGGGTCATATAACAGTAAATAAATAAGTAGCACAAATAGGATTTAGATATACTTACCTTATGTTTTTAAAGGCTAAATGACTTTTAAGTATGAGATGGGGACATAGGAAACACATCATATTTAGATTTATTTCTTATTAGAATATATTTAAAAAAAATTAAATTCTATTAGGACTTAGCTAAATTTACTCAGTTTTGATACTTGACTAATTTTTACTCTTTTCACTTTGTATGCATCTTATAAAATAAAAAGTTGCATGTAAGAGATTTTCTGTTGTTGTTGTTGTTATGTGCCATAGAGTTGGACCCGACTCATAGCGACCCCTCCTTGGGTTTCCGAGGCAGTATCACTACGGAAGTAGATTGCCCCATCTGCCTTCTGAGGAGTGGCTGGTGGGCTTGAACCACCAGCCTTCTGGTTAACAGTCAAGTGCCTTAGGCACTATGCTACCAGAGCTCCCAAGAGATTTTCTGGTATTGATAATTCTATGGTTCCTGAGCTTTTAAAGAGTTATATATATGTCTCTTTCTTAAAAAGCATATGCTCTGCTTACTGACAATCAAAGATTATTTCTCACAAATTGTTTATTTAAATATTTTCAGTGTCTTTTATGCATATTGAACTAAGCTACATCCTGAAAGAAGGTAAGATAATATTTATAATAATGTGATAAATTTTCTGGATAAGAGACTTAACTGAGGGACCAGACGTAATTTTGTAGGAGTTTAAAGAATTCCCAAAAGTTACATAAAATTTAGTGTAATCTCTTAGTGATAATAATTTTAGTAACTACCATGCTATTGGGAGCTTTGGTGGCATAGTGCCTAAGGCATTTGACTGCTAACCAGAGGCTGGTGGTTCAAACCC
>NW_006921773.1:1752561-1753169 GCF_000298275.1 Orycteropus afer afer | reverse complement strand
ACTTTTAATTCCCTTTCTCTTGCCTTTCCAGCCTGCTGCTTTGGGCATCCCTGAGTTGTCTCTCCTCACCTGTAACCCTGGGTCTCACTGATCTTATGAAAAATGAATTTTGCATTTAATCTATTTCTTTTATTCAGAGAATCATTGTCAGACAAAAAAAGTTTACAGGTAATGTCCATAAATCAGAAAAAAAATATGAATGCTTTTTCTTTCAATTCTTCCAACAATGGTTCTTAGGGTAGTATTAGTATATCACACTAGTAGCTAAAGCAAAGTCTGGAAAAAAATTTTTTAAAAAGTTATGAAATTATTTATATATATCACTGCATATAATAGATAGAAAAAAATAATAAAATGTGGTTGGAAATTAAATATTCCCACAAAATATTTCTACATGAATTTAGTATAATATCTAAAATTCTCAAAACTAGACTGTAACAAATAAAAATATTTATTTTTTCACAATAGAGAAAATATTTTCTTTTTGAATTATGCAACAATGAATTATACAATCATGTCATCTTAGGTTGACGCTTATGCCTTCATTGTTAAACTATATGTATTATAAAATTTTCCTACAGACCATATAATCACTTTGACCTTGACAA
>NW_006921773.1:1749094-1752461 GCF_000298275.1 Orycteropus afer afer | reverse complement strand
AAGTAGAATTTACTTAACAGTTCTCTTACTGTGAACATTTACATTGTTTCTAGTCATTTGAGGAGCTCTGGTAGCTCAGTGCCTAAGGCATTTGACTGCTAACCAGAGGCTGGTGGTTCAAACCCACCAGCCACTCCTTGGAAGGAAGGTTGGGCAATCTACTTCCATAGTGATACCTCCTGAGAAACCCAAGGAGGGGTCACTATGAGTCATATCTCACTCCAAGGCAGTGAGTTTGTTTTTGTTTTTGTTTTTGTTTTTTTTTCGTTTACCATGCCATTATTTCATTTAATAAAAATATCTTATGTATTCTGATACTTAGTACATATTCACTTTGCTTTGATTGCCTCAATGATTTTTTCCAAATATTGGTTTGTTTCAGTCTAAACAAACATGGCTGATCATTGAATTTGGTTACTATATCTCTTAAGAGATTAGAAGAGTCCACTTCTTTTGATTGTTATGATACTTATTGTTTATTAAACCACATTGTATGTCCTGAAGAATATCTCACACTGGGCTTCCTTGTGGTGATGTTTAATTTAACTTTTTATCCTTGCTATTTCTTGTAAACTAGTGTTAAGATCTGAATTTTTGATTAGACTCAGTAGCAGTACTTTTGCAGCAAGACAATTCATGAATGGCTCTGTATATTTTCTATACTAGCAAATATGAAAATGATATGATATTAGTGGTTGGGAAGTTTGAGATATCCAATATGAAGTTCAGTTTTTTAAAAATATGTGTCGAGGTATTATGAGTGTCATCTGATGAAGTGCTTAGTGTTTTAAAATAAATTCTTAACCCAAATTGGTTTAAATTCTTGAAAGAGTGATAGATAGTCTCTCTTCTATCACAGTCAACATTCATAATGCAAATATGTCAGAAGAAAGGATTGAGGCTGACAAGAAGGTTAAAGTGTAAATAATGCAGAAATGACAGAAAATGTAGCAAATATTAGACAAAGGACTAGAAGCCAACAAAGTATGAGAAAAAAGCAATCAGTAGCTAAGGGAAAGAATAGAATAATAGGATGATTCAGCTAGTCATAAAAAATTATTTATAAATTAGCCATGATATGGTCTCCTGGAAGTTATACATCTGCACTTTTGACTCCATAGTCATGAAAAAGACATAAATGACAGTGAATACTGAGCAGTTGTTTTTATTTTATTTAAAAAAAAAATATGTTCAGACTAATGTTATGTTTCAGCACATTTTGACAGCCTTTATATAATCATGATAATCAATCCAAGAAAAGGGTTTTCCAATTATGTAATATAAACAGACATTTACTCATGGTGGCCTGATTGTTCTCCACATTTCTTAAAATCTATTATAAATTATTTCTGACATGAAAAACATATAAAGAATATCTCTGTGCCCAACATACACCTAAGGAAATAAAATGTTGTAAATCATATTCCTCCCACTTGCATCCCATTCTCTCATTCTGAGGGTAACTATTTTCTGGAATTTGCTATTATTGTTAATGTATTTTTCTTAATATGTATGCTTTGGCAAGTCATGTACAATATTAATATGAAAGTCTTAATAGTAAAAAATGGTACTAACATATATATATTATGCTGAAAATTTTGGCAGAAAAACATGTGTATGATTCATTCATTTTGTCATGTATATTACTAGTTGACTCTTTTTCACTATTATAATCAATCATGTAAATATATCAGGAATTATTTTCCATTTTCCTATATAGGGAAAATTTTTCATTATTATTTTACTTTGCTATTAGAAATTACTTTGTTATGGATTTTCTTAACTATATCTTCTTGTCCAAGAGTTTGTCTAGTTATCTAGGTACTTTCTTTTTTAAAAATTTTATTTGTTGTTGTTGTTTGTTATTATGTGCCAACCCATAGCAACCCCTCCTTGGGTTTCCGAGGCAGTATCACTATGGAAGTAGATTGCCCCATCTGCCTTCCGAGGAGTGGCTGGTGGGTTTGAATCACCAGCCTTCTGGTTAGCAGTCAGAGCTCCTTTAATTATTAGTAAATAGTGCCAAATTGTTTCCAAAAGCATTCTTACTGATTTGTACTCCCACTAGAATGCATTTGTTTCCATTGTTTGATCTACTACCAACATTTGATATTATCAGATTTTTATATTATTGCCAAACTAAAAGGTTTTAAGTGGTATCTCAACATGATTTTAATTTGAATTACTCTACTTATTAGTGGAGGTTAGTAATATCTCCTTTTAATTGGTTGTTTCAGTGTCCTCTTCCTATTGTGTGCTCATTGTCTCATTAATTTATCTTTTTCTTATTGACTTGTAGGTAGGTAGTATATTCTAGAAAGTAGTCATTTGCAGGTAATATGCTATACTGATTTTATTTTCTAGTCAATTATTTGTATTTTCACTTTTTAACAGTATTATTTTTGTCATAGAAATTTATAACTTATATATGATCCATTTTACCAACTTTTTTTTTTGTAGTTTCTGTTCTTCGTATCTTGTTAAAAACAAAGTGTTTCCCAACCAAGGGTCATATTAACATATTCCTATTTATAATTCTTAGCAGTTTAAATTTTCATATTTACATCTTTAAATGGCAACTATTAATTGGTAAGAAGTAGATATATAATTTACCACCACGGGAATAGCTTCTTTTCCAGATACTGTTATTAAATAGCCTATTTGGTCTTAAGAGATCTTCAATGTTATATTTATTACATGATAAGTTCCAATACATATATGTTATTTTCTCTGAACTTTATATTATCTCCCTTTGATATATTTCTCTGTCCCTGTATCAATACCATAGATATGGTTAAACATTGCCATATGGGATCATATAGGATAAGTTCTCCCAAATTGTTCTTCCTCAAATTTGGCTTAGTTAATTGTGACCCTTTTTTCCACATAAATGTTTGAAACAAGTGTAGGTATAGAATAAACTTTTAGATCTATTTGGATTTTCTGTTTATATTGGAGTGTTAGTAATATGTTTTCTTTTTAGGCAAAGTTACTTACTTTTAGCCTTCAAATTTATTGTCATAAACTACTTCCTAAAGTTTCCAAATTAAAGTTGTGTCCGGGTTACCTAGTGCCATTCTGACAATAATATACCACAAATGGGATGCTTGAACAAACAGGAATTTATTCTCTAACAGTTTGGAGGCTTTAAGTCTGAGTTCAAAGTGCCAACCTCTAGGGACTGGGTGAAAGCCCCTCAACCTTGAGCTTCAACTCTGCCTCCTGCTCCTGGCCCACTGGAGCTGTTGTTGTTGTTATGTGCCATCGAGTCAGCCCCAACTCATAGCGACCCCTCCTTGGGTTTCCGAGGCAGTATCACTACGGAAGTAGCATTGCCCAACCTTCCTTCCGAGGAGTGGCTGGTGGG
>NW_006921773.1:1743467-1744099 GCF_000298275.1 Orycteropus afer afer | reverse complement strand
AATCAAATGACATATTGCTTTGGGCAAATCTTCCACAAAAGACTTCTTGAAAGTATTAAAGAGTAAGGTCATCAATTGAAGACTAAGGTGCACCTAATGAAAGCCATTGTCTTTGCAATAGCCTCATATGCAGGTGAAAGCTTGACAATGAATAAGGAAGATGGCAGAAGAATGGACGGATGCCTTTGAATTATGGTGTTGGCTAAAATATTGACTGGACTGCCAGAAGAGTGAACAAACATGTCTTGGAAGAAATATAGCCAGAATGCTCCTTAGAAGCAAGAATGGCCAAACTCTGTATTTCATACTTTGGTCATGTTATCAGAAAGGACCAGTGCCTGGAGAAGAATGTTGTTGTTGTGGTTGTGTGCCTTTCAGTCAGACCTGCTTCATAGCGACTCCTCCTTGGGTTTCCAAGGCAGTTTCACTACAGAAGTAGATTGCCCACACTTCCTTCCGAGAAGTGGCTGATGAATTGAACCGCCAGCCTTCTGCTTAGCAGTTAAGTGCCTTAGAGACTATGCTACCAGAAGAATATTATTCCTGTTTAAGGAGATAGCAAAAAAGGGGAAGATCCTCAATGAGATGGACTGACACAGTGGCTAAGGCAATGGGCTCAAGCATGGCAATAA
>NW_006921773.1:1742025-1743214 GCF_000298275.1 Orycteropus afer afer | reverse complement strand
CGAGGCAGTATCACTACGGAAGTAGCATTGCCCAACCTTCCTTCCGAGGAGTGGCTGGTGGGTTTGAACCGCCAACCTTCTGGTTAGCAGTCAAGTGCTTTGGCCACTATGCTACCAGAGCCCCTCCACTGGAGCTAGAGGCTTTTTTTCACTCAGACAGCTGCTGACTGCTGAGACTGACAAGCCCAAGGTTGACAAGCAAAAAGGCACAGTCCCAATGTTACCAAACCATATGAAAGACCATTAATTCAAGTCCATTGAAACTCTCAATGTCGCCAGAGCATGGCAGGCTGCTTAACAATGGCATAGCAACATGCGTGGTTCAAGTGTGCCATAAGCTAGAGACCATTCCCAAGGTTGCTTCTTATATACAAGAAGCAGACCATAATCCCAAAAGCAGCTAGCTGCTCAACAGCTCACAGTAGATTCTGCCAAGGAGTTGATTACCAGTCTCACCATGAGGAATACTATATCCAGCCACCCAGCCACTCAACCAGGCCCAGGCACATTGACACACAAACTTAACTACCACAGGTTGGAATCTCTATTATGTCTGTAATTTTGCCATGTTTTTTCCATTAAAGTTTGTTTGGTGTGTGTTTCTTCTTTTTTTATTATGAATACCGTCTCCAGAGTTGTAAGTGTTAAATTAGCTTTTTGGATAATTATTGTTGTTTTTATTGATTTTACTATATCTTTATATTATGTTTCATTAATTTCTACCTTTATTTTAATATATTCTTCTCTATTTTTTTTTTTAGAACTCTGATCTTTTTCAACTATTTCATTTCAATGCTTGGATAAATAATTTTCATGCTTTGTTTAGAAAAGTTCTTCACAGTAGCATATTAGTGCAGTCCATAAAATTTTCTATTCTATTTTATTTTTATATCACTTTGTTTTGTGATTTCCAATATGATTTCCCCTGCAATGAGTAATGTGTAATTATTCCTTCATGAGTAATTTAGAAATGTATTTTAACTTATTATATAATTAATATATATTATATAACATATAGGGAGCTCTGGTAGCATAGTGGCTAAGACACTTGCCTGCTAACCAGACGGCTGGTGGTTCAAACCCACCAGCCACTCCTTGGAAGGATGGTTGGGCAATCCTACTTCCGTAGTGATACTGCCTCGGAAACCCAAAGAGGGGTCGCTATGAGTCGGGTTTGACTCGATGGCAC
>NW_006921773.1:1732450-1735835 GCF_000298275.1 Orycteropus afer afer | reverse complement strand
GGAAGGTTGGGCAATCCTACTTCTGTAGTGATACTGCCACGGAAATCCAAGGAGTGGTCGCTATGAGTCGGGGCCGACTCGATGGCAAACAACAACAACAACAACAGATCAGAGAAGAACAATTGTTCACTAACTTGTTAAGAAACAGTTGCTAGCTCAGTACACACTCAACATATTTTCTCATATTTGTCATCTCTTTTTCTCTGCTTTTCTTTGTTTTCTATTCACTTAAAATTCCCTGGGATTATATTCCCCAATAAAATGTTAGCATATGATCTCTTGCTTTAGGGAGAAGGAAACTTGAGCAAACACATTATTTACATATTTTCCTATTTCTATTTTTTTTCATTTGTAGCTCTGTATGTATATTCATATATAACAGTTCATTAATTCTCTTTATTTAATTTAACACATACTTTGAGATTTTATAATTAGTTTTGTTTCATTTTAGATATATTATTTAGTTTATTTTCTCATAACTGCCCATTCTTCTGTGATAATACTCTATGCATTTCTATTATTCTCAGTCTTACCTTAAACATACTCAATTTATATTCTACATTTGTTAATTTTTATTTTACTTATCCTATGGTGTTGATCGGGAGCACTGGTAGCATAGTGCCTAAAGCACTTGATTGCTAACCAGAAGGCTGGTGGTTTAAACCCATCAGCCACTCCTTGGAAGGAAGGTTGTGCAATCTACTTCCGTAGTGATACTGCCTTGGAAATCCAAGGAGGGGTCACTTTGAGTCATATCTGACTCGAAGGCAGTGTGTTTGGTTTTGGTTTATTTTATCCTCTTGATAAATGAGTTATGCTTCTTGTTATTCCTGAGCATTCTCACTTATTGTGGCTTGTTTCTTCATTTATTCTATAATTTTAAATGATGAGCTCAATTTTCCCAGACTTAATTTATGAGAGTTCTATGAATATTGGTTGAAGGTCTGTACCTCAAGAGAGTATTTTGGCTCAATTCAGCCAAGCATTTTGGGTTATTACCAACTTGGGAAACTTTTAACTTAACTAATTGAATGATGTTTTTTTATTTTTTTTTTCCTGGACGATGCCAAAATTGTAAAATCAAATTTGAACCCATTAGCCATTCCACTCCATGGGAGAAAAATGAGGCAATCTACTTCCTTAAGGATTTACAGCCTTGAGAACCCTAGGGGCCAGTTCTGCTCTGTCCTATAGGGTCACTAGGAGTCAGAATCTATTTGATGACAGTGGGTTTGGGTTTTTAATAGCTGGGAGCAGGCTGTGATAGTAAATTTTTATGGTAGAAGATATTTTTCTCTCAGATCCGAGGCCAAGATAAGCAAATTAGCTTCTTGTTTGTATTTGTCAGTAGGAATAATTACTGTATTCCAATTCACTTAAGATATAAGTATTCGAAGACTCAGATTGTTTATGTGTGTGTATGTGTGTGTCAACCTCCTTGACTCAGTTCAATCTAAGACCTGCTTTTCCTTTCTACAGAGTGATCACTAAAACAAAACCTACAAATTCTCTTGCCTGATAAGATACAACAATATCATAGGTAATTTAATTTTAGTGGAGAGAAACCCTGGTGATGCAAATAGTTTGTGCTCCACTACAAAACTAAAGATTGGAGATCGGAAGTAACTCTGTGGTCACACAGGAGAAAAGCCTAGCAACCTGGTTCTAAAAAGGTTACCGTCAAGAAAACCCTATGGAGCAGGTCTAGTCTGTAACACATGGGGTTCCTATAAATCAGAATTGACTGTATGGAAGTGACTTTATTTGTGGTTTTGAATTTTAGTATTAACTTACCACTATAATTTTTAGTTTCATATTCTTTTGAGTCACTAGTAATATATAAGAGGTCTGGTAGCATAATGTCTAAGGCATTTGACTGCTAACCATAAGGCTGACAGTTCAAACCCACTAGCCACTCCTTGGAAGGAAGGTTGGGCAATCTACTTCCGTACTGATACCACCTTGGAAATCCAAGGAATGGTGGCTATGAGTTGGGTCCAACTCAAAGGCACATAACAACAACACAACAAGTAATATATAAGATTATAGTTCAACGTTAACAAGGTTGCATTTTTATATTTTACCCAGATTTTCAGGGTGTTTTGTGTAAATTGTTCAGGTAATCCAATTGACATTCATGCCAGAAGAGAAGTCTGTTCTCTGACATTGACTTGTGGTATTCTTTCACTCTGGACTTAATAGCTATACACCAAGAAATATTTTTCAATTATTCTTAAATTGTTATTTTAATTATTACTTATTATTCATAAATTTACATTTATAAATATTAATTTCTTAATAATAAACAAACATGCAAGAATGTTTTAAAAATTAGAAGACCGCCACTGAAGAAACAAAACAGTGCACTGGTGAAAAACATAAACTTAGTAGACAGAGAGCCTGAACTTGACCTCTGGCTCCTCCACTTCCATGATGTAAAACCGGGTCCAGTTGCCATCTTCTCTGTGACTCCCTTTTGTTACCTATAAAATGGACACAAAGAGAAGTATGGTTAGCTGTTATGATTAAATGAATTATGTAGATAAAGTGTGTAAAAGAGTACCCGACACATTGAAATGTTCTATAAAAGTTTTCTTTTGTTATTATGGATTTAAAATGTCCAGCTTCAGTGCAACTCAGAGTTTCTTAATCAATATGAGGCAGAGAGCGTATCCTAGGATTTTCTTTTAGCTTGAATTTAATTCACACTTTTTCTCTCTTTTCAATAATTAGTATCTATTATGGTGCAATAACAATAGCATGGTCCTCAGCATTTATATAAGCTTTGTGAGGATAGGAATAATTCATACACACAGGAAATCTTTAAAAGATTTAGGAACTGAGAACATTTAGAAACCATTTTAGCCATCATATATTTTATATCAGCTAATCAGTTTGCAATAGGAAGTCATATTTAAACTAGCAGAAAATCATTATATGACATACAAAATGTGGATAATAGACAATGAGAATATAGTATAACATTTGAAATAGAAAATTATTCAATTGCCCTCTTCAGTTGAACATTTGTCCTGGTAAAAATTAAAGGACTAGTGTCAGGAAGAAAACTGGCTTTTATATAGTATATGCTTAATGAACAAATTAGTTTTTCCCTAGAATACAAAGCTACAGTTCTAGTCTTTCTTAATACATAATCTTTCTCAAAGCAAATAGGAGATTGTATATATCTTTAATAATTTTTCATTTGTTGTTGTTGTTGTTAAGTGCCATCGAGTGGTTTCCGACTCATAGTGACCCCATGCACAGCAGAACGAAACACTGCCCAATCCCGCGCCAGCCCCAAAATCCCTGCTATACTTGAGCCCATCATCGCAGCCACCATGTCAATCCATCTCGTTGAAGGCCTCCCCCTCTTTCGTCGACC
>NW_006921773.1:1728627-1732350 GCF_000298275.1 Orycteropus afer afer | reverse complement strand
CTGGAGGTTCAAACCCACCAGCCACTCCTCAGAAGGAAGATGGGGCAATCTACTTCCGTAGTGATACTGCCTCAGAAACCCACGGAGGGGTCGCTATGAGTCGGGTCCAACTCAACAGCACATAACAACAACAATAACATATAACATATATTAATACACTATACTCTTCCATTGCCTTGACTCAATTCTGACTCATAGCAACCCCCATTGTGTTTCCAAGGCTGTAAATCTTTACAGATGCAGACTACCTAGTCTTTCTTCTGCAGGGTGGGTGGTGGTCTAGCTACTAACATTTGGGTTAGCAGCCAAGTGCCTAACCACTACACTACACTACCTTAATATACAATATAAAACATTTTTTTAAAATCTTTTTGTTGTTTGTTTCTAGTTATTATTCTCTGAACATGAATATGTATGATACAAAGATGCTAAAATATTTTGAACAATATTTTATGGATTTTTTTTAAGATTAATTATCATTATTCTGTTTTTGGGAGATAAATGCATTTTTCAATTAATGGATGCAAATTTTTATAAATATAAGATAAATACTGTTATCAGATTATTCAATATTTAAATACATTACATTTTATAAATGTCCTTATTCTTAAAATTAAAGAGGTTTATTTAAATTCCCAAAATATGCCAAAATGCTCAGTACCTCATAATTCAGACACTTCTGTGTTATTAATGATCCACTAATAACATTAAACACTGAAAACATGATAATTTTTACTTCTTCCAGGCCAATCATAGCTTTTATCAATATATAACTTTTTATCTTTATCACTAATATATTTCAAGATTAATTTTTTCCCTGATTCCAGTATAGTTGGATTATATTACCATCAATTAGTATTCACCTATTTTTTTCCATTCTGCTTAAAGCATTCTTTCATCCTTCATTTTTACTGTGTACTTTATGATGATACTGTTGTCATGTGCCCTTGAGTCAATTCCAACTTATAATGACACATGTAACAGAAAAGAACTGCCTCATAGGGTTTTCTAGGCTATATGTTTTAAAGGAGCAGATCACCAAGTCTTTTCTCCTATAGAGTAACTGGTGCTGAAATGGACCGATATTGGCCATTTAAATCTGCTGACCTTTTAGAGAATAGACAAGTGTTTTACCATTGCCACATGGGCTCCTTATGTTCTTTATTAAAAAAAAAAAAAAAAAAAAAACTAAAAAAAAACCTCACTGCCAAAAAAAAAAACTCACTACCATCAAGTTGGCTCTGACTCACAGCAACCCTCCTAGGGTTTCTGAGGCAGTGTCACTACAGAAGTAGATTGCTTGATCTTTCTTCTGAGGAGTGGCAATATATACTATAATTATATGTACATGTACATCTGTAGGCATATAGAATTTAAATGAGGATATTGAATGAGGCTTTAAAAATCACTATTTTTCACCTGAAGAATTTGGTCCATTTACTTCCTATTGATAAATCATATACTTGGTATTATTTCTGCTATACAGTATGTACTTTCTATTTATCCAGTTATGTTTCAGTTACTTTTAAAACTTTCCTACCTGATTTAATAAATATCTATATCCATTAGAAGGAGCTGCCTCCACAGAGTAGAGTAGACCTTTATGACATAGATGTACTAAAGCTTTCAGGACCTTCATTTGTTGATGTAACACTACTCAAAATTAGAAGAAACAGCTGCAAACATGCATTAATAATCAGCACATTGTATGTATGAAGTATGACTCTAAGAAAATTGGAAGTTATGAAAAATGAAATGGAACACAGATCAACATCCTAGGCATTAATGAGCTGAAATGGACCGATATTGGCCATTTTAAATCAGACAATCATATGGGCTACTATGCTGGGAATGACAAATAGAAGAAGAATGGTGTTGTGTTCACCATCAAAAAGAATATTTCAAGATCTATCCTGAAATACAACACTGTCAGTCTTAGGATGATACTTATACACGTACAAGGAAGACCAATTAATATTACTGTTATTCGAACTTAATGCATCAACCACTAATGCCCAAGATGAACAAATTGAAGATATTAACCAACTTCTGGAGTTGTAAATTGACCAAATATTCCATTAAGATGCTTTGATAATTACTGGAGATTGAAATGTAAAAATTAGAAAAAAGAAGCATTGGTAGTTGGAAAATATGGCCTTGGTGCTAGCAATTACAAGAGATCACATGACAAAATTTTGCAAGACCAAAGACATATTCATTACAAATACCTGTTTTCAACAAGTAGGGCGAACTATTTGTGTGAATCTCTCCAGAAGAAATACACAAGAATCAAATTAACTACATTTGTGAAGAGAGACAATGGAGAATCTCAATATCATCAGTCAGAACAAGGCCAGAAACTGACTGTGGAACAGACTATCAATTGTTCATATGCAAGCTTCAATTGAAGCTGAACAATATTAAAACAAGTCAGCAATAGCCAAAACATGACCTTGAATATATCCTACTTGAAGTTAGAGACCACCTGAAGAATAGATTTGATGCATTGAACATAAATGACTGAAGACTAGATGAGTTGTGGAATGACATCAAGGACACTATACATGCAGGAAGCAAAAGGTTGTTAGAAAGACAGGAAGAAAAGACCAAATGGATGTCCGGACAGATTGTGAACTTGATTTTGAATGGAGAGTGGCTAAAGCAAATAGAAAAAAAAAAAAAATGATTAAGTAAAAACTGAACAGAAGTTTTCTAAGGGTGGCTCAAGAACACAAAATAAAGTACTATAATAAAATATGCAAATGCCTGGAGTTAGAAAATCAAATTGAAAAAAACATACTCAGCATTTCTCAAGCTGAAAGAACTGAAAAAGGAATTTAAGCCTCAAGTGGCAATATTGAAGGATAGGTAAAATATTGGGTAATTTAGGAGGCATCAAAAGAAAATAGAAGGGATACAAAGGGTCACTGTATGAAAAATTCATTGGTTAATGTTCAACCATTTCAGCAGCATATAATCAAGAACCAATGGTATTTAAAGAAAAATATCCAAGCTGTACTGAAGAAATTGATGAGAGTCATTGCAAGAGTCCATGAATCGACAGAAAACCCATTCAGATGTTTAAACAAGCTAATGAAATGTTGGAGATGCTCAGTGATTTATGCAACAACAACAACAAAAAAATGTATAACAACCACTTGGCCTGATGATAGAATAAATCCATATTTGTGTGCATTCCAAAGAACAGTGATCAAACAGACCATGGAAAATATTGAACTATATCATAAATATCACATTTTACATAAAGTAAAAATTTTGCCAAAGATAACATTAAAAAAAAAAAAAAAACTGCAGCAATACATTGACAGGGAACAGCCAAAAATTCAAACCAGATTCAGAAGAAGATGTGAAAAGGATATCATTGCTGATGTCAGATGGATCTTAGCTGAAAGCAAAGAATAGCAGAAAGATGCTTAATTGTATTTTATTTATTATGCAAAGACATTTATTTGACTGTGTGGATCATAACAAAGTGTGGATAACATTGCGAAGAATGGAAATTACAGAATATTTCACTCATAACAAACCTTTACATAGACAAAAGGGCAGTCAGTTGATTGAACAAGGGGATACTACATGGTTTAAAATATGGTAAATTTTTCATCATGATTGTATCCTTTCACCACAATTATTCAATCTGCATGATAAAGAAATAATATCAGAAGCTGGACTGCATGAAGAAGAACATTGCATCAGGATTAT
>NW_006921773.1:1702394-1719173 GCF_000298275.1 Orycteropus afer afer | reverse complement strand
ATTTAATGTATATAATATGTATGTACATATCTACAATATAATTTCTGAATACTTAATATGTGTTCTTAATCATGCTAATCATTGCATACAATATCTAAATGAATTCACATGATAACATTATGTGGTAGTAGGTAACATAATTGTAACTATTTTATGAATAAACCAGGTCAGGTTTAGAGAGATTAAATAACTTCAAAATAAAACATATCTAATAAATGGCAGATCACGGTCAGTCAAGCTCCAGAGCCCATGTTCTTAACCATTATTTTTAAATATACAATAAATGATGTAGACAATTTTTAAAACCACTATTAAGTTGAAAAAAACTAAACTAGGTGATCATCTTAAACATGAGGCAGTGGCATCACTAGTGCTGATGTCATCCAGTGCAGTAAATCATGGTATCACCCTCCCCACCATGGACATTCTCCCATACTACACCATACAAAATCATTAGTAATATTTTTTTGTACTAATATTACTAACACATCACAATTCTGGCTGATCTGTGAGTGTAATGGTAATGTTGTTGTTGTTATGTGCTATTGAGTCGGACCCGATTCATAGCGACCCATACTTGGGTTTCCAAGGCAGTATCACTACAGAAGTAGATTGTCCCATCTTCCTTCCAAGGAGTGGCTGGTGAGTTTGAACTGTCAGCCTTCTGATTAGCAGTCAAGTGCCTTAGGCAATACACTACCAGAACTCCCAGTACTCTCTACACACAGAGCTTAAAACAAAAGCCTGTGTTTCTTCTGGGAAAATTCTATTTCCCAGAAGAAATATATCCCATCAAGTATTTTAAACATATCCTATCAAGTATTGGCTGAAGACGGACTTATATGCTCTCTGTTATCCATACCCCATAGCCATTTCTAATGTACAAGCAGGTAAGAGAACATTGGTAATAGTAGTAACATTAACAACTAGCACATTTAAAATTATACCTTTAAAGGACAATATAACACACACAGCCTAAATGTATAGTTTCATGTGGCTAAAGTGAAAATTTGGTAGGAAAATAATATAATTCATAGAAAAATGTTCAAGAATTGCATCAAAATTATGTTCATTTTAACATTAAACTTTACTGTTACATGAGATACATTAATGGATTAAGTTTCCATAATCAATAACAGGTCAAATAATTTAGAAGTTATAGACGAATCCATATGAACATACTATTTGTAAATAATTTAAAAATAAACAGGAACAAATACGCAAGCATTTCAGCACTAAGTGAACATCTGGGCTAAATCCAAACTGTCTTCCTTAGCCTTCAAAGATGGGAACTTGTGAAATCAATGCCTTCACAAACTCACTTTCAATTGATAATATCACAAAACCAGAAAGCCTTGACTGTCTCATAGTAGATCACAAACAGTTCTTTATTAGATTCAGTTTTGAAATTCTCTTCTTGCGTAAAGCCCCAGACACATAAACCCAAACCCAGTGCCATATAGTTGACTCCAACTCATAGTGACCCTATAGGACAAAGTAGTTGTTGGGTTTCCAAGGCTGTAAATCATTACAGAAGTACACTGCCTCATCTTTCTCCTACCAAGTGGCTGACTTTTGGTTAGAGGATAAATGCTTTAACCACTTTGCCACCAGAGCTCTTATAGACACACAGAATCAGAAATGACTTTGTTGTTGTTGTTATGTGCCATGAAGTTGGATCCGACTCATAGCGACCCCTCCTTGGGTTTCCCAGGAGGTATCACTGTGAAAGTAGATTGCCCAGCTTTCCTTCCAAAGAGAGCTGGTGGGTTTGAACTGCCAGCCTTTTGATTAACAGCCAAGTGCCTTAGGCTTAGTAAAAACATTGAGAGAGATTCTGAATAGTTCCATTCAGCTATGAATGTCAAAAACATATAAGTTTCCCAGTCTTTTGCTTCTTCTAAATCAATCTCTGCTGCTTCCAGGTGCTGTCTCAGCCTTGCTATTTCTATTAAAACTCATTCTCCTCATCATAGAATGAGGTCAGTTTCAGAATGAATACCCTTTACTCTTCTTCATTGGCAGATAATGAATGTCTTTGAACAGACTTAAAGATGGCTGCTGCTTCCATGATGGTTTTTGATCTGATCAGGAGTTCAGAGTGAAAGCAGTGAATGCACTCAACCATCACCCTCTTATTTACATTTTGCAGAGTGATACCAGCAGTGTTTGACTGTTTGTTATCCCCTGTCCTCATCTTCTTGAACCTGGCTCTTCTCTCTATCACAATTCCATATTCATCTATTTCAAAAGTTCCTCTTCCATTTCATGCTTCACTTGGTGACTGTGCTCCTTATGCAGAAAAAGTCTTACTGCCTCTAGTTTTTTCACTACATCATCAAAAATTAAGCCCTTAATCTGCAGGTACTGCTGTGTTATATTAACTTGCTCAATTTAATCTTACCTGTATTTCACACCAGAAGCAAAGGTAGCACCGAAAAGGGAAATCACAGACAGCAAACAAAAGACCTTGTCCTGTTGTTCTTATTTCCTAATTCTCACATGGATTACAAAGAGTTTCAGTCACCCTCACAAACTTATTGAATGTTTCTTTCAATGGCTTAACCACAGGCTAATGGGCACTCCAGAATGTTGTTCATAGCCTTTTCACTGGGGAAAAAAAAAAAAAAAATGTTGTTTCAAGAGTTCCAAATGAATGCTAACTATACATGTAAAGTAAATAGTACACACATCCATGATCTACAGGTGGGTAGATGGGTGGATGGGCTGAACAATAAGGTATGTCGAGACAGGGAGTAGTGTACCCATGACCATGTATAGAGCTAGCAGACACTGTTTCTGCTTGTGTATTTGTATGTGCTGTAAGAATGTCCAGGTGTATAGTAGAGCTGAAAAAGGACAAGGTTGTAGTGGCTTCTTGGGCACAGCCTGTTACCCAGAGGGAGTGAGTAGTTGGACCTGTAGGCTTGGGACCATGGTCACAGGCAACATCAAGCTCAATTGACATAACATACTACACAAAAACATTGTTCTACATCTTACTTTGGTGAGTTGTGACTGGGATATTAAAAGCTCGCAAGTGGTCATTTAGCTGTAATGATGGACCTCTCCTAGTCCAGACCAAAGAAGAATGAAGGAAACCAAAGACACATGGAAACAACTAGTCCAAGGGACTGGTAGACCATGTAATCCTCAGCCTATATGACCCTGAGATCAGAAGACCTAGATGGTGCCCAATTAGCACTGTCAACCACTCAGAGTAGGATTGGTGCAGGAGATCCAGGATAGAGTGTAAGGACAATGTGTAACAAAACTCAAAATCATAAAAAAAAAAAAAAAGACCAGGTTTGTTGGTCTGATAGAACTTGGTGAGACCTCTGACACTATTACCCCTAGGCACCCTTCAGGTCTGGAATTGAACTCACTCCTGTGGCTTCCAGGCAAACAAAAGATAGGCACATGGGGTGAACATCAGGGAGATAAACTCCTTGGAGCAATCAATCATGGGAGAACAGAAGGGCAAGGTTTGTACAGGGAGACAGTTCAGGTGATGAGAGTGCATGGGAGGGAAGAAGACTGGGAAGAGGTAACTACAGGGAAGAAGTGGGAAGAAACCTAACGTTGCGGGGAAATGCAGTTAATGTCATGAGACAAAGTATCTATGAACTGTTGTATGAAATATGAATTTACTCAATTAACCTTCACCCAAATCACACTAAAAATGTAAGAAAAAAAAAAAAAAAAACTCTTGCTCTTTCCCTTAAGGATGTTTTTTGTACATCCATGGACTCTAACCATAGTGGCAGTATTATTGTAACCTTGAGAATGGCACGTCATTTTGTCCAATCCAACACTTTCAGATTTTTTTATGAATGTCAGAAGTGTGAGCAGTACCTTTTTTCCCCTTTGAAGGGAAAAATCCTAGAAAGACTTCTTTCATTTCAACTTTTCCATTGTTGGTTATTACATATACAATCATTTCAGAGATCTGATCAGTATGTGATATATCAGGTGTGCTGCTGAACATTGTCTCAAAGTACTTTGCAGACTTTATGTCCATGACAAGCTTCCCCTTCATATGATTTGCCAGGGCACTGAATTTTTGGAACAAGATAAAATACTGGTACTTTAAGCTATGTGTTCTCTGTTTTAATCTCATTAGGTGCTTTTTCAGCACTGGGTCATATTTTGAAAGCCTCCCAGTTATCTCAAGAAAGTTCCTCTTATTCAAGGAAGATGCATCTTCCTTGTGGCCATGGGATGTTAGATTCTGCTTTGTAAGAAAGAATTTGATATCAAGCAATTTGTGTAAGATATCCCTTTACTTTTTCCTGTCCATTTCCATCAGAGCAATAGTTTTGGTGTCACTGGTTTGGGACAACCTCAGTCCTGCTGCCAATGTTTTCCACTTTTCAAAGCAATATAGGTGGTCTTTGGATATCTCAAGGATATGTACCTTTGGCTCAATGTCCACTACTACTGAAACTCAGGTGAAAATTTGGATTTTGTTTCTGTAGTGCTAATGGCCAACAATCAACAATAAAAAACAGTATAAATTCTCATTGACAAATAAGTAAACCATGCATGGCCACAGAATTTTCTCTCCATTTGGCATCACCTTGTAAAACCACTCTTCTGAAAGCTGGCACAGACACCCTTTTTGCATCTTGCCTTCTTACAATATTGAAAAACCCATGATATTTCTGAAGAGTAGCACTTCTTTTTGATAATTTCAATCCAAAAATGATCTGGAACTTGTATCTCCCAGAAAGAAATATCACACAAAATTTGCAAGTCTTTCTCCTTAATGTCACTCATCTCATTTACAGTATCATGGCTGGAGTCACTTTCAGCATTCTCTTCTATTTCAAATTCTGCCATTTCCACACTTTGCTTTTCTGCAGAATGCATTCTAGCATCAGAAGAATCAGGTTTATCAATTGGAGAATGAAGAGCAGGGTCTTTTGATGAGCACTGACCTTTATTTGGTCTTTTGATATATTGTAGCATGGATTCAGTAACTGATTTGAGTGAATTAACTCTTCTTATTTTGTTTTTCTTTGCTGGCATCCACTTGATCTCTTTCATTTCTGCACTCTATGTGGCATAATAGAATATTCTTCCACAATAAAAAAGATGAATTAGCAACATTTGAAAAAAAACAAGAAAATGCAGAATATTAATCTATTGGATATATTAGTTCTATGAAATGTAAATTTTAATGTATCACTCTTTTTTCAAAGCATAACTCAAACTTCAACTCTGAAAATTTAATAAATTGAGATATATATTTTGGAGATATATATTTGATGTTTTTAAAGAAAGTTTTTAAAAAGGCTATGAAAAGAACTGAATTTAAGATTTAAGTTATATTTCTGAACACTTATCAAGAAACAGTGCTTCCCCCACTTCATGATTTAAACTGTCATTTTCTTTATTTAGTTATCAAACTAAACTATAATCATTATACATGTAAGTATTATCATTTTAATCATAGAATAATAGGTGATAAATATAATTGTTAAGTGTCTAAATGTTATATTTTTTTAATATTATATGACTACTACTAACAACAAAATTGTTTAATGAGTTCTTTCTACATTGAACTTTTTTTAATTTTTTCTCCTTATTTTCTTTTAATTACTACTTCATTCTCAAAAAAATTTTGCAGATTAGGTTCACAAATACTAATTACCACAATACTGTAGTTAAAACACTAGAAAATTTGACAATTTCAGCTACTATGAAAAACACTAGCAGAAACAAAAGCAACAGTGCATGCTTGCAGCATGGGCAGATGAAACCATGTGATTCAAAACTTGCACATAATTAGTTAGTAATGACAGTTCTGACCGGAACACATTAGAAGGTTCACAAGGTAAATTAGTGTAGAGTTTTAACCTTGTGGGTATAGTGACACATGTAAACTGGGCTTATGAAAAATGATTTTGTTGTTATAACTAAGTACAGAGATATTTTTATTAAAAAAAATAACATTTCTGTTCCAATACTGCTCAAATATTTAATAGACAGTAATGTTGCTGTCACCTTTTCTGACAGTGTCACTAGGTGTGATCTGTACCCCTTTGACTCCCCTAGTGAAGCTATTGACATCAAGCAAATTTGAAAATATTAGATGTGAGAGTTAGAATTATGTCTGGCTCAAAGGAAAAAAAAGTATTAAACATGACAACAGAGACACTTGTTTCTCACATGGAATTCTGAAGGCTGATATGTAAACTGTTCACAAAATTCTCAGGGGCAAGGCTACTTTTAATTCACCACCCCTCCATCCTAAGTGTGGTCTTCATCTTCAGGGCCCAAGATGGTTGCTGTCATCACATCCCACTCAACAATTATTGAAGATATGCAAAAAGTGAAATTCAATTTTCTTTAAGTAATGTCCATTGGAGATTTTCCATGTACTCTTCTTATGTTTATATATCATTTAAAATAACCTACTCATACTCTTTATTTAAAAAAATATATATACACACACACATACATATATATATATATGTATGTGTGTGTGTGTGTGTATACGTATATATAAAATGCTTCCTTAAATATCAGGGGTTCTATGACTATGGAAGAAAAGGAGTGCAGCCACTATTGTGGTACAATCAATACTCTTTACCAGAATAAGCTAAAATGAATATTTTACTCATTATCCTTTACTAAATCTTTATTAAGAAGAACAAAGAGAAGAAGACCTCATATTTCTTGACTAATATTGATAATTAAGAGTAGCTTCCTTTGTCATGTGATGGTTTAGTCACTACTAAACCAATTTAAATTAAATTTCCACTGTAGAAATCAATGGTTGGTGAAATGTGTGGCAATTTTCTACTAGCTACAACTGCTGACTTGACTATATAGCACATGTTACATTATTCCAGTGTCTGGGCAAATTTTACCTATAATTTTTGAATTTGGCATTTCAAGGAAGCATAATTATTCTCTACACACTTAGCATGCTTCTGTTTGTTGGGGTCCTTTGCCCCATATTGTGGCTTCTTGGGAAGTTGAGAAGTTGAGTTAGGTACCTACTGTATTTTGTGGCTTTTTCTGCTCCATGGAATTCCTAACATTCTGATTTTTGTTTGATGGAAAATTAAAGGACTTGAAATTTTTGCAGTCTGCACAGAGAAAATAATGAACAGATCTGGACATATTACAAAACACACACACATATGTACAAAAACACAAATATATTGATTTTTATGTTGGTCAGGTATGCTGGTATTGTTAAAAGTGATAGATTAGTAAGACTGTAACACTAAAAGTATCAGTACATCAATGAATTATTTTCCCCTTCTTGAGGATGCTTACAAGGTTTAGAATTATTCCAAATATAAGATGCATAACAGGGTAGTCTCTTTAAACAAAATAATATAGAAAATTATAAGCAAATAATCTTTGTACCATACATATAGTATTTTCAACAACTGTGTTTCTTCAAGAGCAACTGTGCAGCACATCACAAGAAATAATAAAGTGCTTGTAAGAAAATGACAACCAAGTTCAAAGTACAAAGATATTTTTTTTTCTGACATTAATGTCAGAATCAAAGAGGTGGTTGTAATTTTGTGTTTCTTTACTTTATAATAATTTTTTAAATTGATGAGAAAAAAAATAAATATGTGCATGTGTAAGTGTACACACTAATTTATCTTTACTGGTAGTAAACCAATAGCAATTTTCTGCCCTGCATTATATATACAGGGTTCTACAAGGTGGTCCTATGATCTCAAGCAGCTATAAGACTATTAGGATGAGGATTCCCACCAGTAGCATCAAGCCCTCTATTGTGTTACATCCATCTAGTTGGATTGATCCACACAAAGGGCACACTCGCAGTGTCGGCAAATGAAACCCATTTCACTACTCACAGATAGAAAGCAGATAGCAAACAACAGGAATAGTTCCATGTTGAGGGGTCCCCACTGCTCAGAAAGTTGTCTGGTAGGAGATGGAGTTGCTTCTACATGTGCTCCCACATTGCACAGTAGGAAGAGATCAGAAATTCTCTCCCCCAACCTGTCTTATACTCCAGGGACTATGTAACTCACTACACACATTTACCAGCCTGAAACACATGAGGTATGAGTAGACATATAGCTGCCAGCCCAGAATTTATCATCTCTTTTTAGCTGTTTGTTATCTAGACAGAATATAAGGAATTTGTATTGGGACAGTTTTACTCCTGAAACTTAGAGATATTTGCAGGAGAACGACAAGGAAAGACAGTGGCCACGGGACTGTCTGAAAGATGTCTGCTTCCACGCACTGATCAATATATTTGATATGGATCGCACCCTTTTGAAATTATTTTTAAAGGTAAACCTTTGGACATCTGTACAAATTTACCATAAATTATTTTTTTTAATTTATTTAAAAATTAAGGATTATTTCTATGACAAAACTTATGAAAGGACAGAAATAAAGCAAGATAGTAAGATCTTTGAACTTCAAAATCTGATCCCCGCAGGTTATAGTTTCATATCAGTCACATTATCTCATAGCCTTCTAGTCAGATCTGACCCATAGTGACCCATCCTTGGGTTTCTGAGGCGGTATCTCTACAGAAGTAGATTGCCCAACTTTCCTTCCGAGGAGTGGCTGGTGGGTTTGAACTGCCAGCCTTCTGATTAGCAGTCAAATGCCTTAGGCACTATATCATCAGAGCTCCTAGTCACATTATAAATGTGTAGCAAATATAAATTGTAGCAAGCAACAATGTAATCAATCTCAAGCAAGTGGGCAAAATGTAAATGAACTATCCCTTGAGATCAAAAACAAAAAGAGCATGTTAATATTCCTGGAATTTCACATGAAGTATAAAGATATGAGAAAATAGGATAGAAAAGTAGAGTAGAAAATGGCTTCAAGAGAAGAGGATGTTCTGGGATCTCCTACCTTCTCGAAAGCTGCTGTTTATTGCAGTAGACTTGTTTACTGAGAGGTGCAGCTTCTCCATAGTGTTTTCTTAGCTTTAATCTTCACAGAAGCACTTCACCAGGCCGTTCTCCCAAGGATCCACTCAGTGGATTCTACCTATCAGCCTGAGGTCTAAGAGTACACAAAAAATAAAGCAAAAATACAAAAGGAATACAGAGGTATAACTAAAGTTGTTAGCTTTAAAATTTAAGAGAACTAAAAAAAAAATTATATTTGTGTTGTTGTTAGTAGTTATTGAGTCAGGTCTAACAACAGAATGATACTTACTCTGTCTGGTCATGTGCCATCTTCACAATCATTGCTATTGTCGTAGCCACTGTGTCAATACATATCACTGAGGGTCTTCTTTTTTTACTGACTCTTTACTGAGAATGATGTCTCTCGCCAGAGACTGGTCCCTTCTAATAACATATCCAAAGTGAGACTAAGTCTCACCATCTTTATTTCTAAGTACAGCATACTGGCTGTCCTTCTTCCAAGCTAGTGTGTTCTTCTCATTGTCTAAGGTATATTTGACATTTTTCACCAGTATCATAATTGACACTCATCAATTATTCTTTGGTCTTCCTTATTGATTTTACAGAATTTATATGTTTATCATGTGACTAAAAATATCATGGCTTAGGTTAGGTACACCTTAGTCCCCAAAGTGAAATCTTTGCTTTTGAATACTTTGAAGAAGTCTTTTGCAGCAGATTTTCCCAATACAACAGGTTGTTTGATTTCTTGACTGCTGCCTCTATGGCCATTGATTGTGGATCTAAATAAAATTAAATCCTTGACAACTTTAGTATTCTCTCCATTTGTCATCATGCCACATATTGGTCCAATTGCAGGATTTTTTTATTGTATCTATGTTGATCTGTAATCCATACAAGGAGCTCTGATAGCATAGTACCTAAGGCACTTGACTGCTAACCAGAGGCTGGTGGTTCAAACCCATCAGCCACTCCTCAGAAGGATGGTTGGGCAATCCTACTTCTGTAGTGATAGTGCCTCAGAAACCCAAAGAGGGGTCTCTATGAATCAGGGCCAACTCGAAGGCACATAACAACAACAACAATCCATACTGAAGGCTGTAGCCTTTGATCCTCGTCAGTAAATGCTTCACATCATCTTCACTCTCATAAAACATGGTTGTATCATCTGCATATCACAGGTTGTTAATGAGTCTTGCTCCTATCATATTGCTGTGTTCTTCTTTATATAGTCTGACTTCTTGAATTATTTGCTTAGCATACAGATTGAATAAATATAGTGAAAGGAAACAACTCTGACACACATGTTTTTCTGAGTTTAAACCATGCAGTATCTCCTTGTTCTATCTGAACAACTGTTTTTTGGTCTATATACAGGTTCCACATGAACACAATTAAGTATTCCTAAATTCCTATTATTTGCAATGCTATCCACAATTTTTTATGATCTACAGAGATGAAAGCTTTTGCGTGGTCAATAAAACACAGGTAAACATCCTTCTAGCATTCTCTGCTTTCAGCCAAGGTTAATCTGACATCAGACTTTTTTTTTTTTTCCACCTATTACAGTACTTGAAAACAAATTTTCATTTACTTGATTCTTTGAGAGAGAGAGAAAAAAAAAAGCTGACTAAGTGTATGTTTTACATTTTCTAATGGATTTTGTGGCTGTTATTATTGGAATATTGCTTCCAGGGATAAGTATATCTGATTGGTCTGGGAAAACAATTATTTGACTCAGCAATTGTCTATGGCAAGTTTTTCTTTTTTGTTTTGTTTTTTAACTGTGTAGCATTATATATAAAAATAATAATAATAATAAAAATAGGTATAGAACATTCCTTTTCAAGACCTATCCAAAATGCACTTCCAGACTGATAAACTGCAACTGTAATGTATGATTTGAGAAAACAAACCAGTCTTGAAAATATACTTGTCATTTATTGGGAAGAAAGTAACTACTCTACAGTAAAATGTTTGAAAGTGATAAAAGCCAGGGGTTAGAATTTTTGTGGTGTGAGCAGAAGGCATGTTTGCATTTATGCACACATGTGTACTAATTTCATAGATATATCAATCTCAGGTATTATTTTAGATGTTTATGATGCCTCAAGGAGGTCTGGTGAAATAGTGAGTAAGGCATTTAGCTGTGAACCAAAAGGTCAGTGATTCAAACCACAGCTGCTCCACCAGTGGAAGATGAGGCAATCTACGTCCCTGAAGATTTACAGTCTTGATTCTGAGTTGGAATCCACACAATGGTAGTGGTCTTGTTTTTTGTTTTTTTTGCGGGGGAGGTCAGTATGCATCAAAGCAAAAGAAAAATCTCTGCCTTCATATGGTTTATCTTCTATGAGAGGGACGTAATAAAGAAGAAACATAAAGAAAAAATTAATTACAGAAAATTTTTTAAAAGCTACAAACAAAAGTTACAACAGGATGAGGAGAATCGGTTATATGGGCAGAATAGGAGGAAGACAACAGTATTTAATGAACAAGGTGAGATCTTTAAGAAGTGCCAATTAAAGAAAAATTTGAAGGAATTGAGGGAGTTACCAAATATGTAGTTGATGATATGCACAGTGGAAATGGCAAACACAAGTGCCCTGAGGCTGAAATGCATTCCATGTAACTGTAGAACCTTAAAGCAATCAGGACTGTAGAGAGGAGGGGAAGAGGAACAAAGTAATAGTAGAGCTAATAGAAGCCTGATCACAGAAGACGTCATAGGCATTGTAAGTAGTATTTAGGCAAAAGGTTTTAATGTCTCAAATCAGAATGATGAGAATATATATGTTTTTGAGTTTTAGCTTATAAAACCTACACAGACTAGAAATGGGAAGTGTATAAAGGGGTAGTGTAGACTAAGAAAGTGATGAGGAGCAGACCCCAAGGGCAATCAACAATTAACTATGTGGAGAGAATAGGAAACATTAACAAGAGATTTAAAATAGCCAACCAAATATCTGCAGGAGCCTGGGAGTGGAGGTCCTTCTAGAAGTTAAGACCAAAAAGCCTTTCAAAGATATGGTAATGATCAACTATTCCAATGCTAATAGGTCAAGTTAAATAAGAAAGGAGTGACCATTGAATTAGGCAAGGTGGAGCCATTGATGACCTTGAGGAAAGCGATTCTGTGGGGTAAATCAAAACAAACCAAACCCACTACCATCTAGTAAATTCTGACTCATAGCAATCCAGATTGGGTTTCCCAGGCGATCGATCTTTATGGAAGTAGATTGCCCACTCTTGGGAGCTCTGGTGGCGTAGTGCCTAAGGCATTTGACTGCTAACCAGAAGGCTGACAGTTCAAACCCACCAGCCACTTCTTGGAAGGAAGATTGGGCAATCTACTTCACTAGTGATACCAAGCCAAACTCACTGCCATCCAGTCTGATCCAACTCATACCGACCCTTCCTTGGGTTTCCAAGGCGGTATTATTACTGAAGTAGATTTTCCAACCATCCGCCTCAGAAACCTGAGGAACGGGGTCACTATGAGTCTGATTGGACTTGATGGTGGTGAGTTTTTTTTTTTTTTTTTTCTTTTTCTTTTTGGTTTGGTTCCAAGGAGTGGCTGGCTGGTAGGTCTGAACTACCAATCTTCTAGCTAGCAGTCAAATGCCCTAAGCACTGTGCTACCAGAGCTCTTTTTATAGAGGTAGTGGGAAAAAAATCCTAATAGGAATGAGTTTTGAGAGAATGAGAAGTGAAGAACTGAAGACAGTGAATAAAAACTACTTTTTTGATGAATTTTTGCTGGAAAATGAAGCAAATAAATACAATTATTTTTATTGAGAACCTATTGTAAAATATTTAAAATAAAATATTTTTTTAAAATTTATTTCCATCATAAAAATTATAAATATTCATTCCAAAATTTTGGAAGGATTGGAAATAAGAAAATATATTTTTAAAACTTACAATATTTATTTATCATTCAGTAAATACTACCACTTACCATGATTTAATGAGACCTCTGGTGGCATAGTGCCATAGGCATTTGACTGCTAACCAGAAGGCTGGAGTTTCAAACCCACCAGCCACTCCTCGGAAGGAAGGCTGGGCAATCTACTTCCATAGAGATACCTCCTTGGAAACCCAAGAAGGGATTGCTATGAATTGGATCTGACTCGACAGCAGTGAGTTTGTTTTTTTTTTTTTTTACCATGATTTAATAATTGTCAAGCTTTATGGAACAGCAAGATCAGGGGTCAGCAAAACTTCTCTGTAGAGGGACCAGTTCTCAGTTGCCATTGTGTCGACTCCAGCTCATGATAACCTCATATGTGTCACAGTAGAACTATACTCCATAAGTTATTCAATGGCTGAGTTTTTGCAAGTAGATTGCCAGGACTTTCTAGTGAGACACCTCTTAGTTGACTCATACTTCCAACCTTTTGGTTAGAAGCTGAGAGAGAGAATTATTTGCAGCACCCAGACATGCCTTGATAAAGGGGAAGATAGTGATTATGTTAGATTTTTCAGTCTTATGGTCTCTGTCCTAACTATTGAACTCTTCATTTCTATAACAAATGTAGGTATAAAGTATAGGTTTATTGAAGCAAAGTTTATTTATTTCCACATCAATAAATTAAACTGTGTTTCAACAAACCTGCACTTACCAAAAAGAGGCATCAGGCCTTTGTCAAACTGTACTGTAGAGTTTGACAATCCCTAATCAAAACTATCATGGCATTTAAGCTTCCACCTCTCAGTTTAGCTTCATAAAATTTGAATAGTTTGATGATTATGAAGTTCAAATCCACCATTGACAAAGCAGTTTTCTGTATGTCAATGTGTTTCTATTTACTTGTATTTAAAAGCATTTCCCTAATGAGAGGCAATATTAACAGAAGACTGTATAGTCTTTTGTTTGTTGTACAAGGGTTGCAATTATACTATGTGTGTATCAGATAATCAGAATTTTGCCGAAGTCCCTAAAGATAAGCTGCTTTATAAAATAATGATCATTGTTCTACTATAAATCATGACAGTTCATCCATGCAAAAGACTTTCTGACTAGCTAAGTTAATAAAATATTGATTAGAAAAAAATATACAATTTATAACAAATGAAGAGCAAAACCAGCTCATGCAATATTGTTATGCTTTTCTACCTTGTTGCTAGTTTCTATGCTATTTAAAGGACCACAGAGCAGTGCATAAGCATATGTGTGTGCATGTGTGTGTGTGTGTGCCTATTTATTTATTTCAATAAGAAAGGTATGTTTCCTTGATATTTTAAAAAAAAAAATTTGGAAGAAACTGGATATGAAAAAAAAATACAATAACAAATGGAACTAAGACTTAAGACTTAGAATCAATTTAAGGCTGTTAGTCCCTATTGGATTCATTTGTGGCAGATATATACAAGATGACGGAATTCTTAAAGAAATTTCCGATGGCTATGGGAGCATTGAAAAAAAAAAAAAATCAATGGCAATGTTGCTTGTTGCCTTAAAGTAAAAGGTAAAATCAAATTGCAAAGAAAATCTGCTTGCAGCTAGTTGAAAGAGGATCTTGGCTATCACAGAAAGGAAGAGATGTCTGGAGTTTGCTGTAACTATCAGGAATCTCTGGGATTAGAAACCCTGCTAATAAAGGAATGAAGCACAGTTTGCACCTTTGAGTGTTCTTTCTTCACCTAAAAATGTGATTCTTTCTTTGTTCCAGGGGGTTATAATAACTAATTATTTGACACTTACTAAGTACTGTGAAAGTGCTCCCTGAAACTTTATCAACACAAGATCCTTCTGTCCCATCCAATGTCTTGTTTTCAGAGGCTGCTGAGTATATTCTTAGCGAATGATTTTTTTTTTTTTTCTTTCTTATTTCTCAAAAGGCGTACTCTGGGTTTTATTGGGCTGATTACCCTGATGATTATAATCTCACAGGAGTCATGTTTATGCTACTAGTGGTCTGCTGGATCATATGCTTGGAGTTGTCTCAGTAGGGCCCAGATCACCCACATGACTGTAATTGGAGAAAAATGTCCATACACATCTTCATAGGCCCAGGAACTTGGGTTTCTGATTCTGGTTCTCATTCAGTCCTAGAGAGCTCAGAGAATAAAAGTAAATAAAAATGAAATCCATTGCTGTCTAGTCTATTCCAACTTATAGTGACTGTATAAAACCAAAGCAAACCAAACACAGTGCCATTGAATGATCTGCCTATATTGACCCCCTCCTTGAGTTTCCAAGGTGGTATCACTGTGGAAGTAGATTGCCCAAACTTTTTTCTGAAAAGTGGCTTGTGGATTTGAACTTCCAGTCTTCTTGTTAGCAGACTATTGCCTTAAGCCATAGGCCAAACTGCCCCATAGGGTTTCCAAAGCTATAAATCTTTATAGAAGTAAGCTGCCACGTCTTTCCTGATGAGTCCCAGTAGGTTTGAATCACAGACATTTTGGTTAGCAGCTGAGAACTTAATTACTGCACCACCAGGACTCCTCCTTAAAGAGAAGTCTTTTCCTTATATTAGCATCTGAATTTTACAAAATTTCTGCCTATTTCAAAACAGTTCTTAGAAGAGCTGGAAAATGACTCTTACCTGTGTATCTGTGGTATATCTTAAGTGATGAGAAACTTACCATGGTCCCTAGACTGGCAATAAAATAGTTTTGGGCATGTTATAATACCAACTTTCTTCATCTCACATCTTCAGATTGATCATAGCTATTCACTTAATACAAAGTTAAGTCACTAAATGGAATTTGTGACTTAATTTATTGATTTTTTTTTTTAATAAATGATAAGGTGACTTTTATAGGCTTGAAAAAAGATCTTTTCATAAACTAATGTAGAGACTTATTCCCTCTTCTATTCAACCTTGTTGCCTACTCACAGTGAAAAATCTTTTGAGGAAGAAAATGGATTGTAACAGTTGCAGTGTTGGCCTTACTTAGAGTTGCTGCCCTTTTTATTTATTTATATATTTATCTATTTATTTATTTACCTCCAGCCTCATTATTAGGAGCTCTTGTAGTGTAGTGCCTAAGGCATTTGACTGCTAAACAGAAGGCTGGTGGTTCAAATCTACCAGCCACTCTTTGGAGGAAAGATGGGGCAATCTACTTCTATAGTGAGACAGCCTCAGAAGCCCGAGGAGGCATCACTATGAGTTGGAACTGATGTGATGGCAGTGAGGTTGGTTTTGGTTTGGTGTCTCATTATTGTTAAGATAAATATAGAAGAGGTTCTGGTAAGATTTTGGACTAGGCAGAAAGACTGCACAGACCCTCTTCAATAAAAAAAAAGGGAAACCAATTAACACATACACAGAAAATAATCCTGGACCCCTGGGCCTTGAAGAGAAGGATATAGAAGTGGACTAAACCCCAACTAGCAGAAGAATTTGCATGAAAATACCCACAAAGGAGACAGACAGAGCTGCAGTCTGGCAGCAGTCCTAAGTGATCCTGATGCACAGGCAACTTGGAGAGTGCTGAGGGATGGTAGGACCTGAGAATTAACCTAAAAGTCAGCCCTGCTAGCCAGGGATTGCATGGAGGACTGCTCTGGTGGCTGAGGAATAAACGGAGAAGATGAAGAGAAAGGCGGGCTGAGCTGTGGACTTTTGCCTGTTGGGAAGGTGCCACCATTTTGAATGTTTGCAAGCAGCTTGACCATTTTGGATATTTAAAGAGACAGTGCACTCACAGATTCCAGGGGCTTAAGAACAGATTCTGTTAGCCAGCAACCCCAAGGACACTCTGGACCTGCACAAGTGAAAAGGTGAAACATTCCTCCTGTTACTCTTATACCCCACACCCACTTGGTGAATGGAGATGCAGCCATCCCCCACTCCCACCAACCTTCTGGGCCCACAGGTAATCCATCCCAGTGTCCTCATATGGAGCCTGGGTGCCCTGAACT